>NC_040239.1:1316876-1403661 GCF_001444195.1 Xiphophorus couchianus
TCAATGCTACAGTCAGTAGGTGGTGCACACAACTGGTCATTATGCAAAAGAAAAAAAGAATTGGGAGGGAAATGCAGCTTATTGGCATCTGTAAACCTGGTTTTGAACTTGCATGCCTTTCCTATATTCGTTAAATTTAGTCTAAATTGCTATCGCTATGGCTTCTGTCCCCCCTTGAACAGAGGAGTCTAGGTAGCCTGCTACAGTCAACATTAAGCCTAAGCTAAATACACCACGTATGGAACTGAAACAATGCCAAACAAAGTTCATTTATGGTCAACGTTTCACAATACAGTAGTGTCTAGTGACCAAGCTATAGTTACTGAAACAGGAGGATTATAACCATTTCATAAGAAGTTACCTCGATGTGTTTCTTCAAGTTGGACGGGGAGTTTTTGTAAGATAGAATTTCCACATCTTTGGGCAGGAATAACATAAACTGCATGCGGTACGACGAATCTTTAACACCCACGAAAGAGTATATTGTGTTTAAATAAGGCCATGGGCTCTCATCACCAGCTGGTGGTTCCCCTGGAGCCGTGTCCGACGTAGTTGCAGTCGTTGTGGTCTCCGTCTCCTCCTCCATGTGGCTGCTGCTGATTGCGAGACTTGCTTTGTGTTTAATGGGAGAAGCGAAACAGGTGTATCCTATTGGTGGTGATGAACAAGCCCAGGCAAGTAGGCTACGGACTTTGTTCGGTAGCCTACTTGCTAATCAGTAGGTGGGTCAAAACACTTTGTTTCTCTCTCTCGCTTTTTTGTAACGAGTAACTAAACCACACATTGAAAATGTATCGGAGTAAAAGTACGCAATTAAGTTCGGAAATATAGTGAAGTAAAAGTGAAAGTCATCAAAAATTTTCATACTCCAGGAAAGTATGAAGTACTCCAAAATATACTTAAGTAAAGTAGTGACGTGTTTTTACTTCGTTACTATACAACACTGCTAGTCACTAACAAAACACATGGTATCTACACACTAGATTATTCTGTTCCAGACACAGGATAACACAGAGCAAGTTGTACGTCTTCACAGCGACGGTTTTATATCTAGCAGGTCAGGATGCAGAGGTTTCTGCTGAGCGATAACCTGTTGAAAACGGTTCTCTGCTCTTCCTCAGAGAGGCTTTCTGAGAAAGGAATCAAAGTAATTCAACAACACAGAAACTTTCTTTATGCTAAGATGAAACAAATAAAGGCATATAAGACAAGAACATTATAAAGGCACATGAAACAACAAATATTCGATAACAATATACAATTTACCTAACATTATGTCTTTCCTCCTTGGGCTGCCACCTTATCGTGGTGGAGGGGTTTGAGTGTCCCGATGATCCTAGGAGCTATGCTGTCTGGGGCTTCATGCCCCTGGTAGGGTCACCCAAGGCAGACAGGTCCTAGGCGAGGGACCAGACAAAGCGCAGCCCGAAGACCCCAATGACGAAAGAAAACCTTGGACTTCGTGTTCCCTCGCCCGGACGCGGGTCACCGGGGCCCCACTCTGGAGCCAGGCCTGGAGGGGGGGCACGATGGCGAGCGTCTGGTGGCCGGGCTTTTACCCATGGAGCCCGGCCGGGCTCAGCCCGAAGGGGAAACATGGGCCCCCCCTCCCATGGGCCCACCACCTGTGGGAGGGGCCAAAGGGGTCGGGTGCACTGTGTGATGAGTGGCGGCCAAGGGAGGGGACCCTGGCGGTCCGATCCTCGGTTGCAGAAACTGGCTCTTGGGACGTGGAATGTCACCTCTCTGGTGGGGAAGGAGCCGGAGCTAGTGTGTGAGGTCGAGAGGTTCCGGCTAGAAATAGTCGGTCTCACCTGGACACACGGCTCTGGTTCTGGAACCAGCCTCCTTGAGAGGGGCTGGACATACTTCCACTCTGGAGTTGCCCAAGGTGAGAGGCACCGGGCAGGAGTGGGCATACTTGTTGCTCCCCATCTCGGCGCCTGTACGTTGGGGTTTACTCCAGTGAACAAGAGGGTAGCATCCCTCCGCCTACGGGTGGGGGGCCAAGTGCTGACTGTCGTTAGTGCTTACGGGCCGAACGGCAGTTCAGATTACCCACCCTTTTTGGAGTCCTTAGAGGGGGTACTGGAGAGTGCTCCTCCTGGGGACTCCCTTGTTCTGCTGGGGGACTTCAACGCTCACATGGGCAGCGACAGTGAGACCTGGAGGGGCGTGGTTGGGAGGAACGGCCCACCCGACCTGAACTCGAGCGGTGTTCTGTTGCTGGACTTCTGTGCTCGTCATGGATTGTCCATAACGAACACCATGTTCCGTGTCTCCATTGTCGAGGCGGCCGATCGGAGCTGTGGCCGCA
Organism: Xiphophorus couchianus; assembly: GCF_001444195.1. Lineage (NCBI taxonomy): Eukaryota > Metazoa > Chordata > Actinopteri > Cyprinodontiformes > Poeciliidae > Xiphophorus > Xiphophorus couchianus. The sequence continues at coordinate 1,319,194 of NC_040239.1, forward strand.
AGGTTGTCGGTGCCTGTCGCGGCGGCAACCCTCGTACCCTTTGGTGGACACCTTCGGTGAGGGATGCCGTCAGGCTGAAGAAAGAGTCCTATCGGGCCTTTTTGGCCTGTGGGACTCCGGAAGCAGCTGATGGGTACCGGCAGGCGAAGCGGCATGCGGCTCGGGTGGTTGCTGAGGCAAAAACTCGGGCGTGGGAGGAGTTTGGAGAGGCCATGGAGAAAGACTTCCGTACGGCTTCGAGGCGATTCTGGTCCACCATCCGGCATCTCAGGGGGGGGAAGCGGTGCAGCACCAACACTGTTTATAGTGGGGATGGTGTGCTGCTGACCTCTACTCGGGACGTTGTGGGCCGGTGGGCAGAGTACTTCGAAGACCTCCTCAATCCCACCAACATGCCTTCTATTGAAGAAGCTGAGCCTGGGGACTCTGAGTTGGGCTCTCCAATCTCTGGGGGCGAGGTCGCCGGGGTGGTTAAAAAGCTCCTCGGTGGCAGGGCCCCGGGGGTGGATGAGATCCGCCCGGAGTTCCTTAAGGCTCTGGATGTTGTAGGGTTGTGTTGGTTGACGCGACTCTGCAATATCGCATTGACATCGGGGGCAGTTCCCCTGGATTGGCAGACCGGGGTGGTGGTCCCCCTGTTCAAAAAGGGGGACCGGAGGGTGTGCTCCAATTATAGAGGGGTCACACTCTTAAGCCTCCCTGGCAAGGTCTACTCAGGGGTCCTGGAGAGGAGGGTCCGTCGGATAGTCGAACCTCGGATTCAGGAAGAGCAGTCTGGTTCTGGTTCTGGTCGTGGAACACTGGACCAGCTCTACACCCTCAGCAGGGTCCTGGAGGGTTCTGGGAGTTCGCCCAACCAGTCTACATGTGTTTTGTGGACTTGGAGAAGGCGTTCGACCGTGTCCCTCGGGGAGCCCTGTGGGGGGTTCTCCGGGAGTATGGGGTACCGGGCCCTTTGATACGGGCTGTCAGGTCCCTGTATGACCGGTGTCAGAGTCTGGTCCGCATTGCCGGCAGTAAGTCGGGCTCTTTTCCGGTAAGAGTTGGACTCCGCCAGGACTGCCCTTTGTCACCGATTCTGTTCATCACTTTCATGGACAGAATTTCTAGACCAGCCAAGGTGTTGAGGGGATCCGATTTGGTGGCCTTAGGATCTCGTCTCTGCTTTTTGCAGACGATGTGGTCCTTTTGGCTTCATCAGATCGTGATCTGCAGCTCTCGCTGGAGCGGTTCGCAGCCAAGTGTGAAGCGGCCGGGATGAGAATCAGTGCCTCCAAATCCGAGGCCATGGTCTTGAGCCGGAAAAGGGTAGAATGCCTTCTCCGGGTCAGGGGGGGTGTCCTGCCCCAGGTGGAGGAGTTTAAGTATCTCGGGATCTTGTTCACGAATGAGGGAAGAAGGGAGCGGGAGGTCGACAGGCGGATTGGTGCAGCGTCTGCTGTCAAGCGGGCGTTGTACCGGTCCGTCGTGGTGAAGAGAGAGATGAGCCCAAAAGCGAAGCTCTCAATTTACCGGTCTATCTACATTCCCACCCTCATCTACGGTCATGAGCTTTGGGTCATGACCGAAAGAACGAGATCGCGGATACAAGCGGCTGAAATGGGTTTTCTCCGTAGGGTGGCTGGGCTCTCCCTTAGAGATAGGGTGAGAAGCTCAGTCATCCAGGGGGGACTCAGAGTAGAGCCGCTGCTCCTTCACATCGAGAAGAGCCAGTTGATGTGGCTTGGGCATCTGGTCAGGATGCCTCCTGGACGCCTCCCTGGTGAGGTGTTCCGGGCACGTCCCACCAGGAGGAGGCCCCGGGGAAGACCCAGGACACGCTGGAGAGACTATGTCTCTCGGCTGGCCTGGGAACGCCTCGGGATTCCCCCGGAGGAGCTGGAAGAAGTGGCTGGGGAGAGGGAAGTCTGGGCCTCCCTTCTGAAGCTGCTACCCCCGCGACCCGACCTCGGATAAGCGGAAGAAGATGGATGGATGGATGGATGGATGGATGGATGGATGGATGGATGGATGGATGGATGGATGGATATGTCTTTCCTGTCAGACCTGGTAAAACTGTCTTCTCCTTTCCTGGTAGAAAACAACATTATGAGCAACAACAACAAATGATGATAACAAAAATGTTAACTCACTTTCTCTTGGTCTGCTAATAAAGACTCTTCGTCTTGCTGGGACCGCAGAGATCGCCAATCTAGAAGTGTCTATTGTGAATACAGCACAGATTGTTAAAGTTCACATCAGAAATAAGATATAAAACTAAAATGCATATATTGTTCTTGAAATGAATGACCTGCTCTTCCCCCAGATGTTGTGTGTTGGTCCTCCCAGCCTCTGGAGAGACATCCTGTACTCCTGCTGCAGTTCTGGAACTGCAGGGTTCTGGAAACAAACTGCTGGACATTGCTGAGGTTGAGTAGGTTACCTAGACATGGCCAAGACATTTCAAATTATAGTGGAAGATATTACTCTGGATTTACCATACCACATAAAATTATTTTTGTGTACAAAACAATCATACCTGTGACACATCTGCTCGTGGTGAATGTAGAGTCTGCTTCTGCCAACCTTTTCCTTCAGCTCCCTCACACAATTCTCTTGTAAATTTTTAACTTTCGTCCTTTTCCAACTCTTGCCGGTTCAAAGCCAACCAGATTTTAGCTTTGACACACAAAGTTATTCAGTTCAGACCAGCTCCCATTCAGGTTCATTTTGGAGCTCCTGGTTCATCATTTTTCTTTGGTAATGAAGATCTTACTGAGAGAAACTGCTGGATATGAGCTATAATATAAGTAAGGCCGCCAGATGTCACTATTTTGAAAAAGCTGCTTATTGAAGTTTTACAAATGAAATTTAAAAAATTGTGTAGATTATGAAAATTGTGAAATGAAAATGTGAAAGCCAATAATTAATTTCTCCTAATGAACAAAGACTGCGATTGACTGGCTACCTGTCCAGGTGAACTCCGCCTCTCACCTGCTGCTAACACAAATCAAAAACACAACAAATCTATTCAATACGGGACTAAAATTTACTTGCCAAATTAATGGACTATTCCATATTTAATAGGGCGAATAGCAACTCCAGTGGTAACTAAATAGGCTACTTAAATTTTCCCAATTAATATTTCATTATTCCATTAGCACGAAGCTAACGTAGCCTAGGAAGCTACAGTTCCAGTCTGAACATCCACTTACCTTGACTTAACGTCGAAAAAGTCTTCTTGTTGCAGAGAACAAATGATCCGTATTTCTTAATTCATGTCAAGCACAAGCTGCAGGTTATATGAATATTGTGTTAAAAACCCGTATTTGAGCTGGACTGACCTGACATTGTGGACCAGGAACTGGCACAACGAGCAGCCTGAGGCTAGAAGGCCACGTAAATCTGGGATGTTTTGACTAGACAGAAAACATATTCAAGATATCAGTAATGTCAGAATGTCAATTTAAGATATCTTAAAGCTGAATAATTCAAGATATCTCTAATTCATTTAGAGATATCTTAAAAGGAATTTTGACTAGTCAAACTTACAATTCAAGATATCTATAATTTAGTTTTCACTAGTCAAAACTACATTTCTCCTATCCAAAAATACATTTAAGATATCTTGAATTATGTTGTCATTCGATATCTTTAATTAGAATTATGACTAGTTAAAACTAAAATCGAGATATCTTGAATTAAATGATGACTAGTCATAATTTAATGGTACATATCTGAAATGTGTATTTCAGATAGTCAGTAATTCATTGTAGATATCTTGAATTGAAGTCTCCTTACAAGTCAATGGTAAATCTGACGTCATTTCGACTAGTCAAAATGTAATTAGCGATATCTTAAATTGCTAAAACGTCTAGTCATAAAACAATTTGATATCTGGAATGTAAGGGCAGCAAAACCGAATTTATGTTAAAACGGCTTGCCATAAATCTGTTATATTTACTCGGAAATGAATATAAATGAGAGAAGTGGACGTTTTAAAGGATTGGAGCGTTTTAGACAATCAGACATTTATAATAATCACTATGAACAGAGTCGCACATTCAGGTGGAACTAATCCGTCTATGTAGAAATGACTATTTCTGTCCTAATCAATACTAGCAAAGACGATTTAAATGAAATGAATTTAAAAAACGACGGACAGTGCAGACGGGAGGAGACGCCATGTTTAACCTCTGACCCCGGTTTCAAACAATGTGTTTATTCTGCTACTTTGGTCATTTTGATTCAAAATAATGTTTTTTTATAATACTGTGTTTTATTTCACACAAGTATTATTTCATGTTTGAAATATTTTCATTTTTCACTTTTTTAAGCATTTTAGAACAATTTGTAGAACATTTTTATAATAACAGCAATTTTACAACATCAATGATTAAATGTCAATAATGGACGATGTCAACATCCATTATGTGTGAGTGTGTGTGTGTGTGTGTGTGTGTGTGTGTGTGGGCACGAAAGACCATGTTTCTTGAAACTAGGTGGCTAACCAAGCTAGCGAACATTACTGTCTGTATTCTATTATGCTATGTGTCTTTATTTATCCATCCATCAGGTCTACAGGTAAGGTCTACCTGAGCAGCTCTGAGCAGCTGCAGCAGGTGTAAACCCAGCTAGCGTCTTAGGTGTTAGCAGAGTCACCCTTCAGCACAGCGTTCAACGTGACAACATGAGACTCACACAGGTTGTGGCTTTCGTGTTGAACCCTCTTTGCATGAAGGACACACCTTTTATTGTACACGAGTGTTTTCAATTAGACAGGTCACGTGATGTGACTCACAATAATCCAATAATGATAAAAACAACAACAAATGAGAGCACAAAAACATTCATACTGTCAACATTAGGCCTCATGTTGCGTTTAAAGGCGGCTCGGAAAAACGGGTTACGACGTGTTAATAACGGATTAAACAGCTTTAACTGCTGAAAAAGAGGGACATAGGGCACAGATATGGGGAGTGTAGACGCACCTACTGTATCAAACCGATACAGGAATCACAGAGTCGGCAACTTTAAGGTAAAAACAACAACCAGCTTCCAGTCCGGGGAGGAACGACTGATGCCCCCCAAAGCCCCCAATGCGAGAAGGACCTCGCTGCAGCAAACAGAGAGGGGCGGGGCCGGACCGCTGTCAGTCTCATACCTTATATGGAAATGGGACTATTTCATTCCGGAAATGAAGGGGGCGCTAGTGACACTATTTCCTGTACCGACCGTGTTATAATAATTATACTAATAATAACGTATTTTATTTGACAACGCCTTTTAAAACACCCAAGAACACTTTCAACATTAAAAATACAAATTAAATAGTAAAGAAATGGCTACAAAACGTGATATGTCACGTGGTATGTCTGTCACGTGGTATGTCACTTTTTTATTTTTAAATCTTTATTAAACCTTTATTTAAAATGATATTAGTAACAAACAATCTAGAATAAGCAACACCAAATAAGTATTTGGTGAAATGGCAATTATTAACTACTGTTTTACTGATCATAATGTGCAATGTGATTTTTTATTTTGTTTGTTTTTTGTTTTTTTCAGATGCCTCTGAATGTTCTTGAAGCTGTTCTCCAGGAGGTGGCGCTAGCACAGGGAGACTCAGCTTACCTCACCTTGGCTTTGACCTGCAGGTGCTTTGAAGCCGTTGAGTCTGACCCAGTTTTCAGGAAGAAGACTCACTTTGCTTGGCTGGATGGTAAGGACCTTTGACTTTTTTCACCTAAAACATGTGAAATTAGATTTCAACTACATGAAATCGATTTTTCATTAACAGGTGAGATCAACTGGGGCAAATTTTCAAAAACATTCAAGGCAGAAAACCGGATTCCTTTTGCGGTTGTAACGTGTTTTTCCTGCAACCGGTGATATAAAGACTGTGGGCGTCACCGGCGATGGAAGACGAGGAGAGTACCCTGGTAACTACTGTGATGGCCGACCTGGACACTGCACTGACTGTCAATACTGAATGCAAGGAGAATATTAGTTGCTTTCCTCAGTCTTTCACACATTTCAGTTGTCACACATTGTTAGTTTATTTTTGTGACATGCCATTTTAAATCATTTCTGCTAAAGAATATTTGCCTTTTGACTTGTGCAGTCATCCTTTTTAATAATGTGTTCGTTCAATATTATTTACATTTTTGAATGTTCCTTTTGTTGTAGTTCAGTTGATTTACATTATTTAGTTTTCATAGAAATGGTGCCGTTTCCACACAAAGTTACATTGTGGCTGTAATTTGTTGGAGAGAGTAGAACCAATAAAGTAGTTGTAAATATATTGTAACAGTATTGTTTAACAATAGGATAACCTTGTTTTAAAAAGTTTAAATGCAAGCAAAGCTAATAACTTGCAATATTTCATATGTGTAAATACAATGTTTCCGATACTTTTTGAACAATGACTGGAATCAAAGTTTCTTTACAAACCTGACATACAACTAAGTTTATGTTTTAACAGAATCAACTGTTGGGTTTTTTGTAATAAAGTAGCACATACAGAAACATATTGTTCAGATACAAAGTCATAATACAAACATAAGATTAAAGGTATCCTGACTTTATGAAGAGAGATGAGCCCGGCGCCGTTAGGCTGGGATGGAGACACATGATCAGGTGATTGGCTGAGCAGGTGAGATGAAGACAGTTATAGTTAGAAATTACACATTGGTTTAATTTATGTAACCAGTGACTTTATTCAAAAAGGTTTTCATATAGAAAAAAGATCGAGCCCCAAAGATTATTTCTTGTCAAATAAACTTTCTAAAACTTTCTCTCTGTGTGAGTCTTTCCAGGATGAAGCTACATTTAAAGTTTTAATTAATCTCTTTGGGTTTTGCAACAATTGGATATTTAAGGTCTTTATTTTATGAATCGATTGCAATTGGTAGAATTGATATGGAATTTCTAAATGGAATAGTGGGACACCAGTCAGTTTACTGGTTGAACTGGAGTCCTTATAGCAAAAGTTTCCAATGAGACATTATGGTAAACAATGATAATAGCTGAGCCAGGTCCCCTGCAACCAAAAATATTATAGTTTTCTGAATGGCACTTGTTAGAAGTTCAGATGTCCTTTGGTTTGTTTGTAAATTATATTCACAATGTGAATAATAAGAAAAATATTTGGCAAATAAACAACAAAAGTGCTCTGTGAATGGACGTACTAAGTTGGCCAAAATTGTTGACTCAATGTTTTACTGACCAAACCTCTTTTCCATCTAGTTCTTATTTAATAAGCCAGAGGCCATTATATTTTAGATTTTAACTTATTTATTTTAAGAATACCATTCACAACATCAAAATATATTATTTGAACTTCATTTGTTTATATCTGTTTTCTTAATCTGCGATGGACAGGCGATCTGTCCAGGGTCAGCAGCCCTCATGACCCCACTATAGGGATCAATCATGATAATTAATGGATGGATAAATGTGCTCTTAATGTACATTTGTCTCCAAAATATTGATTTGATTCATGTTTTATTACTTTTGTTTGAGATAGATTGGGTGTAAGGATAGATAAATACATCTCCATAATGTTTCCTTATTGTTGCTTATTCTAGATTGTTTCTTACTAATATCATTTTAAATAAAGATTTAATAAAGATTTAAAAATAAAAAAGTGACATACCACGTGACAGACATACCACGTGACATATCACGTTTTGTAGCCATTTCTTTACTATTTAATTTGTATTTTTAATGTTGAAAGTGTTCTTGGGTTTTAAAAGGCGTTGTCAAATAAAATACGTTATTATTAGTATAATTATTATAACACGGTCGGTACAGGAAATAGTGTCACTAGCGCCCCCTTCATTTCCGGAAAGAAATAGTCCCATTTCCATATAAGGTATGAGACTGACAGCGGTCCGGCCCCGCCCCTCTCTGTTTGCTGCAGCGAGGTGGACTTGTCCAGTGCTGCCGGGCCTGGTCCAGATCTGGATCAGATCTGGATTCAGTTCACATCTACTGTAGAACCAGCTTATTAAAATAAAGAAAACTTCTGCAAAACGAAGAGGAATAAATTCTACAGGAAGTTTCTATTGAAAACGTAAAAATAGCCAATTATTTCCAATCTGTTGATGAAAAATCAATATCGCCAGGTGGCGGTAATGAGCCGTTGTCTTGGTTACCATCCACTACCAAATAGGAAGAAGAAGAAGCAGAAGAAGAAGAAGAAGAAGAAGAAGAAGAAGAAGTGGCCGGTCTGCAGCTGCTAAGAGACGGGACCAGCCGAACCGGTACCTGGATGACGTCAGCAGGGGACCCGCAGAGCCGCGAGCAGGATTAAAGGCAAGTCTCGCGAGAGTAGAAAGCTGACCCGGCAGAACCGAACCGTACCGAATCGCTGCTGGTCCAGACAGGATCTGATCCTGGTGGACGGAATGGTTCGGTTCATCATAAAGAACCGGTCCAGTTCAGAGAGCACAGCACTGATCCGGCTCAGAACGGAACCGGGTTCTAAAGTTCAGTTTTCATTCCGGAGTTCAAACTGGATCCTCTTCAGAAAGTTCGGTTCTGAACCTCCTCCAGAGCCCCTTGGGCCGTTTGAAAAGTCAGAACCGTCCATCTTGGTTCTGGTGCCGGTCCGACAAGAGGACGATCTGTTCTGAACTTCAGAATCTGAAGAGTTCTGCTACTGCCGGACCTCCAGCCCGGTCCAGACGTTCTGAGCCCTCCGAGCTCTTTGGAGCCATGCAGTTCTGGTTCTGTTTCAGCAACTGGTTCTGCTAGGTTGACGGTTCTGGTTCTGACCCATTTAGGCGCCAGCCATGCTGCATCTCCCCCTGGTGGTGACGACCCGGCTGGACCTGGTTCTGGTTCTGGTGACCCTGCTGTCTCTGTGGACCCGGCTGAGCGGGCTGGGCCACCCCGGCGCCGTGGTGTGAGTGTCCGCTGCGTACGGTCCGGTCCTGGTCCCGGAGCCGGAACCAGAACCTCTGTGTGTGTGCAGGTTCGATGAGGTCTACTACGGCCAGTTCCTCTCTCTCTACATGAAGAGAACGTTCTTCATCGACGACAGCGGGCCGCCGCTAGGCCACGCCCTCCTGGCGCTGGGAGGTGGGTTACCATGGCAACGGGCTGCCGCCACGCAGCGGGGCTCGCGACTCACTTCCTGTTCTTCCTGTTGCAGCTTACCTGGGCGGCTTCGACGGGAACTTTGTCGGGAACCGAATTGGAGCAGGTACCATCAGAACCGGTCAGGGGAAACCAGTTAGAACCAACTGGGACCAGTTAGAGGATGGCTGGATGATGCAGGGCCGGGTTTAGGAGGATATGGGCCCCTGGGCTTGAGCCAAGGGGCGGGCCCCATGTAATCATGGTTACACACACACACACACACATATATAAATAAATTTTATATATATATATAAAAACCTACAAGGTGTCAATAATCAGCCACTGTGGGCGGGGCTGAGTAATGGCCCCGCCCACCAGGTCGCCTCCCTTGCAGGTTTCCTCATGTTGATGAGGGTTAGGGTTAGGTTCTGTTTAAATTCTTTTTAAACAGAAATCATCCAGTCGGGTCTTTTAAAAATCATCCTGAGAATTTTGCTGCTTTCTTTTGAACCTCAGTGTGTCTGTAGAACAGCTGCTAACTAATAAATGTTGAGACAAAATAACAAACTAAACATATTTAGTAGTTATTAAAGAAACACGGGAACATCTTGAATATTCCTCAGAAAGACGTTCTCTATTCATTCTCTATGTACTGAATTTATTTATCCTTCATATCTTTTATCTCTCAAATCTCTTTCAAATTTTATCAACTGAATCTTTCTCTCTAATTATCAGGTTTATAATAATTAGAAGCTCAGACAGTCAGGGTCAATATTTCCCCTCTGACAGCCAAACCTGGTCAAACCTTTGGTTTATCTGTGTCAGGACATTTAGCTGTTTTGTACCCTTTGACCTTCGCCTGTAGCAGTAGGACAGTTCCTCCCGCTGCTGCTAGCTGGAGGCTAATGCTGCGTTCACACCAAACGCGTTTAGAGCGTCAGGCGCGTCAGCTTTACATTCAACGTCTATGTGGAGCATCAGACGCGTCAAACGCTCCAAACGGTTCGAATCCGCTGTGGTGGCGCAGCGGGTTAGCACGCCCCACGTTTGGAGGCCTTAGACCCGCGGACGTCGCAGGTTCGACTCCCAGTCCCGACGACCTCTGCCGCATGTCCTCCTTCAAAAAAATGGCGCCGGCTCAGCTGGCTGCCTGCAGACGCAGCTCCTGTCGTGTGCTGTAACTGCGAAATAATTTCCCTGCTGGGATGAATAAAATAAAAATAAAAAAAAAGAATCGCGCTGCAACGGCCCTCGACGCCTGACGCTCAAAACGTGTTTGGTGTGAATGCAGCAACAAGCTGGTTCCACTTTTTACAGTTCGCACTGAGTGAGCAGAGCAGGCGATTTGCTGTTTTCATGCTCTTTAAATCGTTCTGTTGCTTTTTTTCCAGTCACAGAAACCCGTTTCAAAGCATCGCTGACTTTAGCATCGCTGACTTTAGCATCGCTAACAGCCGTGGCGGTTTGGATGTCTCACCGCACGGAGCTGGCTTTCAATGCGCCATCTGGAGAGGAATCGTTTCTGATTTTTTGTAAACCTTCCGCCGTCTGTAACACCTCAGGCACCAGATCAGACCCAGATCCAGGTTCTGGTGGACCGTAGAGCTGCTGCTAGCAAGGCTAACGTTTAAGAAGCGGAGAGGGACGGTGGTTCTGTTCCATGTCCAACATGAGGTTTAAAAAATCCTGTTGGCTCAGATATTTCCTTCACCACCTCTCTGTGTTTTTCTTTGGTTCCTGCACTCCGCTGTCATACTTTCTGTTGTCCACCATCATGAGAAATCCCTCCATGAAGCTCCGCCCCAAAGCGCAAGACGCGTCCAACTTGGACCAATAACAATCAAGCATTCATGATGGACGTTGGCCAGAATGTCCAACGTTGGGTCAGAACAGATCAGACATTCTTTCAACAACACCATCAAAATCCTCTAATCCAGGCTGGGATGGATGGATGATAGATGGATGGATGGATGGATGGATGATGGATGGATGAAGGATGGATGGATGGATGGATGATGGATGAATGAATGAATGATGGATGGATGACGGATGGATGGATGATGGCTGGATGAAGGATGGATGGATGGATGGATGAATGATGGATGATGGATGAATGATGGATGGATGGATGGATGGATGGATGATGGCTGGATGAAGGATGGATGGATGGATGATGGATGGATGAATGATGGATGGATGAAGGATGGATGGATGGATGGATGAATGATGGATGAATGAATGATGGATGGATGACGGATGGATGGATGATGGCTGGATGAAGGATGGATGGATGGATGATGGATGGATGAATGATGGATGATGGATGAATGATGGATGGATGGATGATGTATGGATGGATGATGGATGGATGAATGATGGATGAATGATGGATGGATGGATGGATGATGGATGGATGGATGAATGATGGATGGATGATGGCTGGATGAATGAATGATGGATGGATGATGGCTGGATGAATGATGGATGGATGGATGGATGATGGCTGGATGGATGATGGATGGATGGATGGATGGATGATGGATGGATGGATGATGGCTGGATGAATGATGGATGGATGGATGGATGGATGGATGGATGATGGATGGATGGATGATGGCTGGATGAATGATGGATGGATGGATGGATGATGGCTGGATGGATGATGGATGGATGGATGGATGGATGATGGATGACTGATGGATGGATGATGGATGGATGAATGATGGATGGATGATGGATGGATGAATGATGGATGGATGATGGCTGGATGAATGATGGATGGATGAATGATGGATGGATGAATGATGGTTGGATGGATGATGGATGGATGAATGATGGATGGATGATGGCTGGATGAATGATGGATGGATGAATGATGGATGGATGAATGATGGATGGATGGATGGATGGATGATGGCTGGATGGATGATGGCTGGATGGATGATGGATGGATGGCTGGATGGATGATGGATGGATGGATGATGGCTGGATGGATGATGGCTGGATGAATGATGGATGGATGATGGCTGGATGGATGATGGATGGATGGATGATGGATGGATGGTTGGATGGATGATGGATGGATGAATGATGGATGGATGATGGCTGGATGAATGATGGATGGATGAATGATGGATGGATGAATGATGGTTGGATGGATGATGGATGGATGAATGATGGATGGATGATGGCTGGATGAATGATGGATGGATGAATGATGGATGGATGAATGATGGATGGATGGATGGATGGATGATGGCTGGATGGATGATGGATGGATGGCTGGATGGATGATGGATGGATGGCTGGATGGATGATGGATGGATGAATGATGGATGGATGATGGCTGGATGGATGAATGATGGATGAATGATGGATGGATGATGGCTGGATGGATGATGGATGGATGGATGATGGATGGATGGTTGGATGGATGATGGATGGATGGATGAATGATGGATGAATGATGGATGGATGATGGCTGGATGGATGATGGATGGATGAATGATGGATGGATGATGGATGGATGAATGATGGATGGATGATGGCTGGATGAATGATGGATGGATGATGGATGGATGAATGATGGATGGATGATGGATGGATGAATGATGGATGGATGATGGATGGATGAATGATGGATGGATGATGGCTGGATGGATGATGGATGGATGAATGATGGATGGATGATGGATGGATGAATGATGGATGGATGATGGCTGGATGAATGATGGATGGATGATGGATGGATGAATGATGGATGGATGATGGATGGATGAATAATGGATGGATGATGGATGGATGAATGATGGATGGATGATGGCTGGATGAATGATGGATGGATGATGGCTGGATGAAGGATGGATGGATGGATGGATGGATGATGGATGGATGATGGCTGGATGAAGGATGGATGGATGAAGGATGGATGAATGATGGATGGATGGATGGATGGATGATGGCTGGATGAATGATGGCTGGATGAATGATGGATGAATGATGGATGGATGGATGGATGGATGATGGCTGGATGAATGATGGATGAATGATGGCTGGATGAATGATGGATGAATGATGGATGGATGGATGGATGATGGCTGGATGAATGATGGATGAATGATGGCTGGATGAATGATGGATGGATGATGGATGGATGAATGATGGATGAATGATGGATGAATGATGGCTGGATGAATGATGGATGGATGATGGATGGATGTCCTGCTGCTGCAGTCGGAGGTCTGTGGATTGTTCTTCTTCTCTGGTTTTGTCCAGCCTCTCTAATGAATGAGGTGCGTTGGTTTTGTGTCTCAGCGTATCCCTGCAGCCTCAGTGTGTGGAGCCTCCGGCTGCTGCCGGCTCTGGGTGGAGCTCTCTGCGTCCCGCTGGGTTACCTGCTGACTCTGGAGCTCAGGTGTTCTCACCTGTCGGCCCTGGGAGCCGCTCTGCTGCTGCTGCTGGGTGAGTCTTCAGGACCCGGCTGGGTCGTGGTGCGTTCAGGACCCGGCCGGCTCGTGGCGCGTTCAGGGCCTATGAGGATCACCTGATGTGAGCGTTTCTATGGTTTCAGAGAACTCTCTGATCGTCCAATCACGCTTCATGTTGCTGGAGTCGTTGCTCATTTTCTTCGTCCTGCTGGCGTTCTTCTCATACCTCCGCTTCCACAACGCCCCCGGCAGGTGAGTACCGCCTGTAACCTTTGACCCCGACCCCAAGGGATCAGCTCTCACCATCATCTCCTCCTCTTCCTCAGGTGCTGGTCCAGGTACGGCTGGCTCCTCCTCTCAGGTGTGTCGTGTGCGGCTGCTGTCGGGTGAGGACCGCTCTGCCACATGCCAGCGTCATGCTTAGCATAGCATGTCTTGTTTAGTATGTTTAGCGTAACGTGTTTAATGTGACCTTTGACCTCGGCAGGGTGAAGTACACGGGCCTGTTCTCCTACCTGCTGCTGCTGGGCGTGGCCTCGCTGAACAGCTGGAAGCTAATTGGAGACCGGGCCCAGAGTCATGTGAGTCCAGAAGGTTCTGTCTGACCCGGTTCTGTTTGACCCGGTTCTGTCTGACCCGGTTCTCTCCGTGTGTGTGGAGCAGATGAGTGTGTGTGTTCAGTGTGGTTGGAAGGTTCTGTGCCTGTTGGTGGTTCCGGTTCTGCTCTACGTGTTCTGGTTCTACGTCCACCTGAGCGTCCTCCAGCGCAGCGGACCACATGACCAGCTGATGAGCTCCGCCTTTCAGGCCAGCCTGCAGGTAGCCCCGCCCTCTCACCTGGCTCAGGTGTTCCTCAGCAGGAACCGACTGGAGGGTCCTGCCTGTTAGCCGCTATAGCTACTAGATGCTATAGCTGCTAGCCGCTGTTAGCAGAAATAGCTGCTAGCCGCTGTAGCTGTGAGCTGCTAATGAGCTATCCAGTGCAGGATGAGCAGAAATCTGTCAAATGTTTGTAGCTTCTTGTCTGATTTCTATAAACTGGTTTAAATTAAATCTCAGAAACTTGCCAATGTTTTGATGTGTAAAATGTAAAAATATTTGTACATAAATCTGTATACAGTTTGGTTTCTGTCTGTACACTAAACGCATTTTTGAAAATGTTGGTCAATAATTTAATTCCACTGTTTTCTGCCTCACTGCCTGAAATGTTTCCTGGATGTTGTGAATATGAACCACGTGAGGCAGTCGGTCGTTTTTAACCGTCACAAACAGAAACACTTATTTTCTGACTTTAATCACTCTCTGTGTGGACTGCACCCGTTGCCATGGAAACCGACAGACCGAGATCTTAGCTCTGCTGGTGATCTGCGTGAAGCGAAACACAGACTGCAGTTCAGCTACATGTTAGCTAGCATAGCGGACCGACTTCGCAAAGTCTCTATATTTTATAAAACTTTTCCTGACCTGTGAAAGGTCAAACCAGCAGGACATTTCCCCGACCCGACGTTCCTGACTCGATCCGAAGTGACGATGACTCACCCGACGTCCAGTCCGATCACAGATCAATGGTTCTGATTGATCGGCAGCTAGTGGACTGCTTGTCCGTTTCAGGGCGGTCTCTCCAGGGTCACGCAGGGTCAGCCCCTGCAGGTGGCGTTCGGTAGTCAGGTGACCTTACGAAGCTCCGCCCCCCGGCCCGTCCCCTGCTGGCTCCACTCGCACAAAGCCAACTATCCAATCAGGTGCCGCCGGCTCGACCCTGCAGCCAATCAGAAGCCTCTGAGGACAAAATGGTAACTTCCTGTTTCTGTGTTCAGGTATGAAAATGGGCGGGGCAGCTCCCACCAGCAGCAGGTGACCTGCTACGCCTTCAAGGACGTCAACAACTGGTGGATCATCAAGGACCCGGCCAGGTAGGTCAGAACTGGAGCAGAACCGGGTTGGGTTCTGCAGGTCCCAGCAGGTGTGTGTCTCAGACAGGAGCTGGTGGTGGACTCTCCGCCCCGACCCGTGCAACACGGTGACATCATCCAGCTGGTTCATGGGATGACATCACGCCTCCTCAACAGGTACGCAGCTCACCTGCTGTGATGTCACTCTGCTGCCGTCAGCGCTGACCTTCTTCTTCTTCTGTGGTAGCCACGATGTGGCCGCGCCCATGAGTCCGCACGCGCAGGAGGTTTCCGGATACATAGACTTCAACGTTTCCATGGCAACCCAGAACCTGTGGAGGCTGGTGAGTCCGACCGAACCGGACCGCACCAGGGACACTTTACTCTGAGTTAAGGAGGGGGAGGAGCCACAGGACAGAGCAGAGCAAGATTGATCCTCTGGCTGAACCAGACGCTAAGCTAGATGCTAGTTCAGCTTTACCTCCAGTTGCACCAGTAATGACCAGCAGGAACACCTACCGAGCCCGGTTCTGGTTCTGGTTCTGCTGAGCCTGGTCTTTGTGTTTTGCCTTCAGGAGATCTACAACAGGGAGGCGGAGTCAGAGGAGTGGAAGACGATCGTCTCTGAGGTCCGATTGGTCCACCTCAACACTTCAGCTGTCCTCAAGGTCCTCACAGGAAGTGATGTCACCGCAGTGGCTGAGCAGAGCATCAGGTTAACCTGTGTGTGTGTGTGTACAGCTGAGCGGCCTGCCTCTCCCAGACTGGGGTTTCCGTCAGATGGAGGTTGTGGCGGAGAAGCTGCTGAAGGCTCACAGCGGCAGCCTGGGCTGGACGGTGGAGGAGCACCGATACGGAACCAGTACGACCCGCAGAACCCGCAGAACCGAGTCTAGATAGTCAGCTATCAGTCTGTCACAACATGGAGTCCAGATTCCTTCAATAACATGGAGCGACAGTGGAGAGGAAACCTCCTGCTAACCCGACTAAAAACAGACTGAATATAATGAATGAATAAAGCTTAAAGTGACATGATAACAAAACGTTGTGATATCAGAAAATGTTCTGATCTCAATGCTAACTGCAAACACCTTGCGTTAGCGACTGGAGCTCTGCGACGCTACGCTTTCCTTTCTGGTTAGCGTTAGCTGGTTAGCTACCAGCAGCTGTCTCTCTCCTCCTCACCAGTTTGCTCCTCATCTCCATCTTTCTTTCTCTGGTTCACACTCTGAGGCACAGGAGTCAAACTCCAGGCCTCCAGTCGCTGTCCTGCAGGTTTTAGATGAGCCACAGGTACAAACCACTGGAATGAAACGGCTTCATCACCTCCTCCTGGTGTGGATCGGTTCTCCAGAACCTTAATGACCTCATTATTCTGTTCAGGTGCAGCAGAGGCTCATCTAAAGGTTGCAGGACTGCGGCCCTTGAGGACTGGAGTTTGAGACCCCTACTCTAAGGACTGAGCGTTTCTGACTGTTCCAGCTGGATGCAGCTAGCACTGTAGCAGCTAGCATACGTCATTTACCCAGGATGCATTGCAGCATAAACAACATAGTTGATTCCTGTGTTTAAATCTGAAACAAATATTCTCAGATAAAGTCTGCGGTTACAACTATCCTAGATCTCTAAACACAGAGAGACAGGGTCAAAGGTCAACATCCCCAACTATAGAGAAGAGAACATGAAGGTTTGGGGAGCAGCAGCTGATGGCCTCGTGTAGTGACATCACTATCTCCCATGATGCATCACCTGCAGGTCAGGAGCAGAAGGAGCGGGAGGCGGAGCTTCACTCTCCGACACACATCGACGTCGACAGAAAAATCTCCTTCTGGTCCAAATTCACGGAGCTCCAGGTATGACCATGAACGCATCACGGCGATGTCACTCCCAGGTGATGCTGTGATCCCTCTGATGATGTCATACTGTGATGTCACTGCAGTGGAAGATGCTGACCGTGAAACAGGAAGAGTCTGAACACAAGTACAGCTCCGCCCCTTTAGAGTGGATCACCATGGAAACCAACATTGCCTACTGGCTGCACCCCTCGTCCAATGTAACACACACACACACACACACACACACACTCAGAAATACACACACACAGTATTTGGTCCTGATCTCTGATTGGCCAGCTGTGTTTCAGGCTCAGATCCATCTGATTGGTAACCCAGTGTCATGGGGCGTGGCCAACCTCAGCCTGCTGGCCTATCAGCTGCTGGCGGTGCTGTACCTGCTGAGGAGGAGGCGGGGCTTCAAAGACCTACCTGATGGTACAGTTTCCTGGCAGGTTCTGCTGTTCGGCCCGGTTCTGATGCGGTTCTGACCCGGTTCCGACGTGTTGCGTCTGCAGATGCGTGGCAGCGGTTTGCGTCTGTGGGCCTGCTCTGCGGCGGCGGCTGGGCGGTGAACTTCCTGCCCTTCCTGCTGATGGAGCGGACTCTCTTCCTGTACCACTACCTGCCTGCCCTCTGCTACCTCTACCTGCTGAGCCCCGCCCTGCTGGAGCACATACACACTCAACTGCTCAGGTACGCACACGCAGAGATGGGTAACGTTGGAGACACCAGGTGGTGGAGAACATGGAGGACATGCTAACTCCACCCACTCAGCTTTAGCTTTGCCTTTACTTTGAAAGGCTGCTCTTCTGCTTCCTGTGGACAGTGATGGCTCTGTTTCTGTCCGCAGCAGTGGGACGTCCCGCCACGTGCTGAGCGTCTGCACGGCGGCTGTCCTGATGTCCATCTTCCTGTCCTACTGGACCTTCTGTCCTCTGACCTACGGGAACCCCGAGCTGACAGCCAATCAGCTTCAGGCGCTGAAGTGGAAAGACAGCTGGGATATCCTGTACCGCCGCCGCTGAGACACTGACACTGGTCTTTACGAGCCAATCCCGAAAGCACCATCAGCTTTAGTCATGTGACCTGATGATGTAACAGTCATTGCTGATAAAGCAGTAAGAGCTGAGTATTAAAACATTGTGCTTTTATTTTGAAAGAGACACACTTCCTGTCGGTCAACAGACTGGAGTGTCTGAATCTGCTCAGTAAGGGTAGATCATCCATCCATCATCCATCCATCAGTTCAATCAATCAATCAAATGTTATTTGTATAGCCCATTTCAGCAGCATTTCAAAGAGCTTTACATCATAACAAACACAGAATCACAATACAGTATAGAATCAATCATTCAAGTTACATCAATAAATTTGTAATTGATTACATTTCAAATACAATCCTAAACAGGAGGGTTTTTAGTTGAGATTTAAAAGAAGTCAGTGTTTCAGCTGTTTTACAGTTTTCTGGAGGTTTGTTCCAGATTTGTGGTGCATAGATGCTGAAAGCTGCTTCTCCTTGTTTGGTTCTGGTTCTGGGGATGCAGAGCAGAACCAGAACCAGAACCTGAGAGGTCTGGAAGGTTGATACAACAACAGCAGATCTTTAATGTATTGTGGTGCTAAGCCGTTCAGTGATTTATAAACTAACAACAGTATTTTAAAGTCTATTCTTTGAGCTACAGGGAGCCAGTGGAGGGACTTTAAAACTGGTGTTATGTGCTCCATCTTCCTGGTTTTAGTCAGAACGCCAGCAGCAGCATCTGGATCAGCTGCAGCTGTTTGATTGATTTGTTGGACAGACCTGTGAAGACGCTGTTGCAATAATCAATACGACTGAAGATGAAGGCATGGATGAGTTTCTCTAGATCTGGCTGAGACATTAGTCCTTTAATCCTGGAAATGTTCTTCAGGTGATAGAAGGCCGACTTTGTAACTGTCTTTATGTGGCTCTGGAGGTTCAGGTCAGAGTCCATCACTACTCCCAGGTTTCGGGCTGATCGCTGGTTTTCAGTTGTAATAACTGAAGCTGTGCATTGACTCTAGATCTATAACTCTAGATCTATCGCTCTAGATCTGTGACTCTAGATCTATAACTCTAGATCTATAACTAGATCTATGACTCTAGATCTAGAGCTATAGATCTATAATTCTAGATCTATAGCTCTAGATCTATAACTCTAGATCTGTGACTCTAGATCTATAACTCTAGATCTATAACTAGATCTATGACTCTAGATCTATAACTCTAGATCTATAACTCTAGATCTAGAGCTATAGATCTATAATTCTAGATCTATAGCTCTAGATCTATAACTCTAGATCTATAACTCTAGATCTATACCTCTAGATCTGTGACTCTAGATCTATAACTCTAGATCTATAACTAGATCTATAACTCTAGATCTATAACTCTAGATCTATACCTCTAGATCTATCGCTCTAGATCTATAGCTCTAGATCTATAACTCTAGATCTATAACTCTAGATCGTTCCTCTTTAGGTCCAAAAATAATAACTTCAGTTTTGTTTCTGTTCAGCTGGAGAAAGTTTTGGCTCATCCACACATTTATCTGTTCTAAGCATCTGTTCAGTGATTGGATGGGGTCAAAGGTCACCTGGTGACATCGTAATGTAGAGCTGTGTGTCATCTGCATAGTTATGGTAGCTAATATTATTTCCTGTTATAACCTGAGCTAGTGGGAGCATATAAATATTGAATAAAAGGGGCCCTAGCATTGAACCTTGGGGTACCCCACAGGTGACCTTTGACCTCTTTGATGAAAAGTTTTCAATTGAAACAAAGAAATCCCTGTTCTTTATGTAGGATTCAAACCAGTTAAGTACTGGACCGGAGAGTCCGACCCAACTCTCCAGTCGGTTCAGTAATATGTCATGGTCAACACTGAGGTCCAACAGAACCAGCACTGTGGTTCTGGCACAGTCCGTATTTATATGGATGTCATTGAACACTTTGACTAGGCCAGTCTCTGAGCTGTGGTAACCATGGAAACCTGACTGGAAGGAGTCAAAGAGGTTGGTTATCATTAGGAAGCTAGTTAATTGTTTAAACAGCTTTTTCAATAACTTTGCTGATGAATGGGAGGTCAGAGGTCAGAGGTCGGCCTGTAATTCTGCAGTAGTGATTTGTCCAGATTGTTCTTTTTTATCAGTGGTTTGATTACTGCTGTTTTCAGAGCCTGGGGGAAAACGCCTGATGAGAGCCATGAGTTACTATCTGGATCAGATCAGCAGCAATAACAGGCAGGACTTTCTTAAAGAAATGTTCTAGAGTTATAGATCTAGGACATCCAGGCAGCAGGAACTGGAGCTTATTGACTTATAATTTCCTGTAGGGTTTTATAATTAAGTAGTTGAATTTGGGTCATTTTTCCTGTATTTGTTTTGTTTGGGCTCAGCATTGGTTCTGACTTTATAGTGGATGTTCAGATTAATCCTCTGATTTTTTGAATTTTCTCTGAAAAGAAGCTGGAAAACTGGTTGCAGGCGGCAAAACATTGGAATTCAGGCGGTAACATCACAGGAGGGTTTGTGATTCTGTTAACTGTTGCAAATAAAGCTGGAGCATTGTTAATGTTTTTGTTTATGACATCTGCAAAGAAAGCCTCTCTTGCATGTTTTAGTGTTAAATGATAGTTACGTAGACTTTCTTTATAGATGTCACAATGAACGTGGAGTTGAGTTTTACGCCATTTTCGTTCTGCTCTACGGCAGAGTTGTCTTGCAGATCTAACTGTTTGTGCATTTCTCCATGGAGATTTCTTTTTACCAGACACAACCTTCATTTTAATGGAATCAATAATATCTGAGACTTTAGACTGAAAATCTTTTACCAACTTATCTACATCATTACAGCTTAAGGGTGAGGAAGAAGAGTAGATTTGATTAAAAGTTTCTGCTGTGTTTTCAGTGAGAGAACGTTTTGTGATGGTTGCTGTTTGTCCAAGTGGGTTAAAAGATAAAGAATTTTCAAAGATAACAGGAAGTGATGCAACAGGCGACATCAGTTACAGAGACATTGGAAATATTCACACCCTTACCGATAACCAGGTCCAGTGTGTGTCCTTGAGTGTGTGTTGCTTGTTTCACATGTTGTGTTGGACCAAAAGTCTCTAAAATATTAGCGAGCTTTTTTGCCCCTCTGTCTTGGGGGTTGTCAACATGAATGTTGAAATCACCAACAATTATTAAACAATCATAATCAATACATATAAGAGACAGAAGTTCATTCAAGTCAGTAAAGAAATTTTCCACAAAAGTTGGAGTTTTGTATAAAGTTACTGTCAAAGTTCATTTGTGACCTTTAACCTCAATTCCAAGATACTCAAAGAGGTGAAGAGACCCAAAGAGATTTTACTACAATTTATGGTATTCTTAAATATTGAAGCCACGCCTCCTCCTTTTTTATGTTTTCTATTCTCACTGAAGAAATTGTAGTTAGGAGGCGCAGATTCAATTAATACGATCGATTCATTCATCCATCCATCCATCCATCAGTTCATCATCATCCATCCATCCATCCATCAGTTCATCATCATCCATCCATCCATCCATCCATCCATCAGTTCATCATCATCCATCCATCCATCCATCCATCAGTTCATCATCATCCATCCATCCATCCATCAGTTCATCATCATCCATCCATCCATCCATCCATCAGTTCATCATCATCCATCCATCCATCCATCCATCAGTTCATCATCCATCCATCCATCCATCCATCAGTTCATCATCATCCATCCATCCATCCATCCATCAGTTCATCATCATCCATCCATCCATCCATCAGTTCATCATCATCCATCCATCCATCCATCCATCAGTTCATCATCATCCATCCATCCATCAGTTCATCATCATCCATCCATCCATCCATCAGTTCATCATCATCCATCCATCCATCCATCCATCAGTTCATCATCATCCATCCATCCATCCATCAGTTCATCATCATCCATCCATCCATCCATCCATCAGTTCATCATCATCCATCCATCCATCCATCCATCAGTTCATCATCCATCCATCCATCCATCAGTTCATCATCATCCATCCATCCATCAGTTCATCATCATCCATCCATCCATCCATCAGTTCATCATCATCCATCCATCAGTTCATCATCATCCATCCATCCATCAGTTCATCATCATCCATCCATCCATCAGTTCATCATCATTCATCCATCCATCCATCAGTTCATCATCCATCCATCCATCAGTTCATCATCATCCATCCATCCATCCATCAGTTCATCATCCATCCATCCATCCATCCATCCATCATTCATCCATCATTCATCCATCCATCATCCATCCATCCATCCTTCATCCAGCCATCATCCATCCATCCGTCATCCATCCATCATTCATTCATCCATCCATCCATCCATCCATCAGTTCATCATCATCCATCCATCCATCCATCCATCAGTTCATCATCATCCATCCATCCATCCATCAGTTCATCATCATCCATCCATCCATCCATCCATCAGTTCATCATCATCCATCCATCCATCCATCAGTTCATCATCCATCCATCCATCCATCCATCCATCCATCCATCCATCAGCACCTTTGGGTGAATGTAACCTGAATCTATGGACTCTGGACTTGCTGAGCGTTTTGCAGGTACTGGACATTCAACCAGCCCGGTTCTGAACTCTACAACATGTTCAAGCTTTTCTAAGGGAGTTGCTATGAATCGGATCAGAACCAATGCTGAGACATAACAGAACCAGAACCCTGTCTTTATCCATGGCCAAGATAATATTTTGCTTAAGTTTCTGAAGCCTGACTGAAACTCAGACAGCTCACTCACCTGTTCAGGTGTGTTCCAGTCCCAATAATGTTCCAGGAAGCACAACAGACAAAAACTAAGAGACAAACAGTTACATTTCTGAGAATGAGGAAGATTATCATCAAATAGAAACACTGTGGACTGTGTACGAGTATTAAATAAATCCATCCATCCATTTTCTAACCTCTGGTCCCCAGTGGGGTCAGGAGGAGCTGCTGCCTCTCCAGCTACGTTCCGGGCGAGAGGCGGGGTCACCTGGACAGGTCGCCAGTCTGTCACAGGGCGACACAGAGACAGACAGGACACACAACGAGACCAATTAACCTAACCGTCATGTTTCTGGACTGTGGGAGGAAGCCGGAGAACCGGAGAGAACCCACCATGTACAGGGAGAACATGCAGACTCACCCCGGGCCGGGAATCGAACCCAGAACCTTCTTGCTGCAAGGCAACAGCGCCACTGTGCAGCCCCTTAAATGTAACTAATTTAAGTTTTATTTCCAATATTTATCTTGTCGGTATAATTATGGATGATTTGATGATGAGAATATTTGATAAATCTTTGGACAAAGAGAAGCTGATGAAACAAACTGCTTCCTGTTTACAAGTTTTAACCAGTCGTTTCTGAGCAGGACAGGTCAGTCCCAGATGGTTAACCTCATCCAGATGATTTATAGATCAGTCTGCTGATGAACACGAACAGGTTAGTCAAGGTTAACCAGGCTAAACTACTCGCTAATTAACCAGGCTCCTGATTGGCTAGCGGCTGCACGTGACCTGAGTTAAAACTCTCTAATTTATCTAATTTATTGCATCCATCCAACCATAATTTACTGCTGTAATTTTGAAGTGAATATTCAGACATGTTGGGGGGAGTATTGATCAAATTAAATAGCGTTATAATGGACCTTACCAAGCTCCGCCCACAACCGACCCACATGACCGCAAGTCTCACAAACAAAGCCTGGTTGTTTCTATGTAAACATGACTGATTAGTGAATCATTTCTACTGGATTTTCACAATAAATCAGCTGCTACATGGACAGAGGAACTAACAAGTTCATGTCATCATCTGGGAGGAGGTTACTGGTTTCTCAGTCACAAGCTGGTTGCAAACCTGAGGCCAGCAGGTGTCAGTCAGTTATGGTAGATCTGAACTTTGACCTCAATATGAGAAGCTACAGACTGATAGGAGGAACCAAAGAGCTCTGTAAAGGTAAAGGCAAATCTTCTGAAGTTGGGATATAATTCATTTAATTTCACATAATTACCGCGGTAGAAGCCATTTGTTTGTTAAATTTAATGAAATATATTTGTTCTATTTGATGTTTGTTGTGAATGACGTAAACTCACAAACTAACGAGGTAATTAGTCCAACGTTTAGAAACTACAGCGGCTGTAATGAGCCACAGCAAAGGGAAACAAAGGTAAAATAACCTGAACAGGTGATCAACTCAAAACCACTCCTACCTTTTTACTCTCTCTCTCTGTAGTTTAAGCACACCTGTTACCGTGGCAACCGCCTGCTCCCCGCAAGACGAGCAAAGACGTTAAAAACATAACATTCAGTCCGTTACGATATCAAGTTTCCAGGTTTGATATTTATTTCTCGATTATTAATCAGAGCTTCCCTGAACACAGCGATGGTTGACTGACTAGCTGTACTTGGTGCTAACATGAGCAACAGTTTAGTCCAAAGCCTTTTCTGCTAAAATAAAATCTTTAGTGTATGTCAGATACAGACACATTGCATATTGATCTGTTTAGTTAACGTCAGACTGTGTAGCAGGCAGGCTACAAGGTGTACAAGTTGTATCAGTTCTGCTATTATGCTGTACTTAGCTAACGGGAAGCTAAGTGTGTTTGAGAGACAGCCACGCACGTGACCACGTAGAATGGGCATCAGCCAATGAAAAGCGGCCTCTGTGATATGGTCCATGGCCATGAGACGCGATTCTGACGTATTTCCGCTTATTAGAGACACGGAAGTGCTGTGTTTGTCCTGATGTTGCTAATAAAGTTTAGGTTGAAAATACAAGTAGTAACAGGAAGTAATTCTCACAGACGGTTTCGTTTCTGGTTCCGAAGTTTCTGACAGTAGCGCTCCGCTCTACCGGACCCTTACCCGTCGGGCCCACTGCTGACGGTACCGATGAACCAGAACCGAGTCCGAACCACGAAACGTTGATACATCGTTGTTTTTGCCGCACAGCCTGATGGGTAAAATGGTAACAGCGCAGCGGCGGTGATTGGTGGAGACAGCTGGTCAAGGTGAGCGGCGGCAGGTTCGACCAAGCCCGGTTCTGCATCCGCTCCCGTAGAACCTGAAGGTCCAGTTCAGAACAACGGCTAAGGAGGAGGGCTCAGACTGGAATCATCAGAACCAGGTAAGTTCGGAAAGACGATAATCCTACCCCATCGTCGGAGGACAAAGACTGATGGGTTCTAGCAGGTTCTGATCCTTTCGGGCCAGAACAAACCCTCCGTTCAGATAAAACCGGATCCAGCAGAACCATAAAGAACCCGAGGCCCATTTGGACTGCTCCAGGCAGGTTCAGAACCAAGTCCAGCACCAGGTTCTGTTTGTCGCACTCAGGGCCAGCCCAAAGTATAAGCAAACTAAGCAGCCGCTGAGGCCCCCAGGCCACTAAGGGGCCCCTCAGTGGAGCTGATTGTTTTGTTTTTTTGGTAATAATTTCTGTGTCATTATAATATCAAAAGTTCACAATTTCACCATGAAGTGATTTGTTTTTACAATAATATATATTTGATCATGTATGTAGAAATCATTATTTTATTGATGAATTGCTCTTGGGGCCCCTGGTGGGACCCATGCATGCTAATATCACAACTCCTGCTGTTGACAAAACCAATTAGATACAAGGCTAGAACAAAGTATTCAAATAATGAAAAAAATAAATAAATAAAAATAGATCAAATAAAAAATATAATAATAATAAGATAAAATAACTTAATCAGAGGGGAAATTCTTCCATTAACTCAAACATTTTAATTGTGTTTAAATTCTGCATTTTTCTCAGACATATTTTAAAAAAGGAAAGTTCATTTTTTACAGCAGAGATTGAGAGGCAGCATTTTGCATAGCGACATTTATGGATATAATATTTGGTTATAATCATTAGAACATTGACTAAAAATTCAAAAGATTTTTCTTAGATAGATAAACCGAATTTAATGTTTTGTAAGGAAATAAAATCCACATTTATTGTTTTAGAAGACAGAAAGTTTCGAAGTTGATCCCATAAGTTTAATATTTCTTTACATTGATAAAACAAATGTTTAGTTGTTTCCAACTGAGTTTTACAAAAACCACAATTCTCAACATTAAACTTAAATCTCTCTCTTAAGAACTCATTTGAAGGATAAACGTTATTTATTACTTTAAAATGTAATTCTTTATATTTAGGGAAAAATGGTTCTGATGGACTTTAGACTGAAGAACCAACAGAACCGGCCGGATCCACATCCGTAGGTCCTGGACGGGCCGGTTCTGTTGGTATCACCAACCGAGTCCGAACCAGGTTTGGTTCATTTCTTGCATAAATTTAACCGGGCCGAGCCAGAA
The DNA here is from genome assembly GCF_001444195.1 of Xiphophorus couchianus. NCBI lineage: Eukaryota > Metazoa > Chordata > Actinopteri > Cyprinodontiformes > Poeciliidae > Xiphophorus > Xiphophorus couchianus. The sequence continues at coordinate 1,345,823 of NC_040239.1, forward strand.
CCAGAACTCTACAGACAGTACTCTCTCTGTCCCGCAGACATGTCCCTGTCGGCCCAGAGGGACCGGGTCCAGAGGCAGGTGGAGGAGCTGGAGCGCAGCCTGGCTGTGACCCGGGACGAGCTGGACCTGCTGAGCAGTGAGACGGGTACGGTCCAGGCCCGGTTCCGGCCCGGTATTAATCCAATCTCAACAGCTGAACAATCAGAACCACATTATAAATGATGAGAATCAGATCAAACCAGGAAGCATTTCTGAGTTACAGGCAGAACTTCACGACCAGAACCAGAACCTGCTGGAACTTTGAGTCCAACTGGAAACTTTAGTTCAGTTTCCACATTCAGCCCCGAGCGACCACCCTGACTGGATCTACCAGAACCAGAGGAACCAGGTTCATCTGACCCGGTTTAATCTGGACTGGTTTAATCTGACCCGGTTTAATCTGACCCTGCTGAGCTGGTGAAGTCGACCCAGATCTGTTTTTTCTAGAATTGACTCGGAGCTGTTAGAACTGGCGGCTACATGTTAAAATAATCTGGTTCTTTCTGCCCCACCGGGTCAGCAGAACTTTAACAAACCGTTTTCAGTGAATGTTAGCTCAACTTGTTAGCCTCAGCTAGCTTGACAGAAACATGGCCACTGGTGGCACAATAAAAGCCCAACGGGAAGTCATGATTACCACAATAAAAGCCCAACAGGAAGTCATGATTACCACAATAAAAGCCCAACAGGAAGTCGTAGAGAATAAAAGTGATAATTACAGGCTGGAAAGTGAAGCTGCTTCTGAAAGGAGGGTCGATGGTTCCGGGTGGGATCAGGGATCTGGGATCAGGGATCTGGGATCAGGGATCAGGGATCTGGGATCAGGGATCTGGGATCTGGGACGTCTCACTGTGTGTCTCTGACTTTCAGATGATGGATCAGAAAGTCAGGATGAGGAGGGACAGGAGGGACAGGTGAGACAGAGGACCTGGTACATATGTTGGTCCGATTCCCCACAGAACCACTAACAGGCTTGTGTGTGTGTGTCTCTGTGTGTGTGTTCAGAGCCCAGCTGACCTGTTGGCCCAGAAGCAGAAGATCCAGTCAGAGATCCAGAACCTGGAGGACATGTTGGGTCCCCACAGCGAGTCCCTTGACGTGTCCAGCGAGGACAGCAGTGACTCAAGTGACAGGGTCGGTACTGTTTGGGGTCAGGGGTCGCATGTGTCGCTTTAGGTGCGAGTGTCTTCTCGGCGTTCATGTCCCCAGACCGAGCCGGACCTGTCTCCGAGTGCGTCCTCGTGTCTCCAGCTGAACCTGGTCTACCAGCAGGTGGTCCAGGAGACGCTGGACCAGCTGGAGGCGCTGCTGGCCCACAACCGCAGGCAGCAGGTGAGGACCCGGTTCCGACCCGGTTCAGGCCTTGTCGTGACCCTGTGTGGCTCCGGACCCAGATCCAGAACCGATCCGAACTGTAGTGCAACGTTTCTGCCTGCAGAGGGAGCTCACAGCCCAGATGAATGGACCAATCAGAGAGTCCACCAGAGAAGGTCCCGCCTCGTCCAATCAGCATCCAGCTAAGATGTTCCTGGGAAGCTTCCTGAAACCGTACTTCAAGGACCGTCTGACGGGCCTGGTACCACACACACACACACACACACACACACACACACAGAGAAACACACAGAGGGAAATGGACCAATGGGATGCTGCGTTGTTTCTGTCCAGGGCCCTCCAGCCAATCAGGAGGTGAAGCTGAAGGCTCAGAGGATGATGGGATGTCCAGAAGACAAGAAGCTGAAATTGAAAAGATGTAAGTTCTGTTGTGACCCGGTCCATCAGCTGGTTCTGTTCTGACCCAGTTCTCTGTGTTCAGGGGAGAGCTGGCAGAAGACGCTGCTGGTCCACTCAGTGACTAGAGACCACCTGAAGAGACTGATGCTGCCCAAACTGTCCAGGTACCAGAACCTGACCTGCTGCTGGGGGGGGACGCATCCTGACGTGTCTCTACGTGTCTCTACGTGTCACTACGTGTCTCTTGTCCCTCCAGGCTGGACTTTCTGACCTCCAAGTTTTCCTCGGCTCAGGGAGCCGACAGACAGCAGCTGACTGAGCAGATCAATGACCTGGAGAAAGACCTGCAGCTGCTGAGGTCAGACGGGTTCTGGACCGGGTTCTGGACTGGGTCGGGTTGACAGCCTGATGGATCTGGCTCTGTGCTCTGATTGGTTAGGATGAAGAGAGAGGAGGAGCTTACTGGTGATCGCTACGAAGAACACGACTGGCAGAAGATCTCCAACATCGACGTCAGTAAATAACCTGATGGATCGACTGATCTATTGATCTATTGATCGATTGATCAGCCCTGCTCCTCTTCCTCAGTTTGAAGGGACGAAGGACGCAGAGGACATCCGTCTGTTCTGGCAGAACGTCCTCCACCCGTCCATCAACAAGACGGCCTGGAGCAGCGAGGAGGTCCAGAGACTGAGCGCCATCTGCAGGAGACACGAGGACAGACACTGGGACTCGATCGCCCAGGAGCTGGGGGTGAGGGAGGGAACGGGGCGGATGGCGTCTGTCTCTGACCCGTCTCTCTGACCCGTCTGTCTGTCTGTCCTCAGACGGGCAGGACGGCCTTCATGTGTCTCCAGATGTTCCAGCGTTTCGTCTCCGACTCTCTGAAACGCAGCAGCTGGACGGCGGAGGAAGACGAGCAGCTGAGAGAGCTGGTCCAGAAGATGAGGATCGGGAACTTCATCCCGTACACGCAGAGTAATGACATCACTGTGACATCACGCTATGACATCACACCCCGTCTCTGATGGACTCTTCTTCTCTGCTTCCAGTCAGTTACTTCATGGAGGGTCGTGATCCGACTCAACTCGTCTACAGGTGGAACCAGGTTCTGGACCCGAGCCTGAAGAGAGGCTCGTGGACCAAGCAGGAGGACCGGGTACGCCTCCCACCCAGATGGACCCACCCTGGTCCCGGAGCGCTCGGCCCGGTCTCAGACTGATCTGTCCGTCCGCCTGTCTGTCCGTCCAGCTCCTGCTGCAGGCTGTGGCTCGTCACGGCGAGAAGTGTTGGTGGAAGGTCCGGTTGGAAGTTCCTGGACGCACCGATGGAGCCTGCAGAGACAGGTGAGGACCAGCAGGAGGCAGCGTTCTGGGTTTGCCTCAGTCAGCCCAGTCTGTCTGTCCGTCCGTTTGTCCGTAGGTATCTGGACTGTCTGAAGAAGAACATAAAGAAAGGTCCGTTTGAGAGACATGAGGTGGAGCTGCTGGAGCAGCTGGTGAAGAAACATGGAGTTGGTGAGGTTCTGATGATGATGATGATGATGATGATGATGAATCACCTGCTGTTTGGTTCTGAACTGACCGTCTGTGTTTCAGGTCGCTGGGCCAAGATCGCCGCAGAGATCCCTCATCGCCTCGATGCTCAGTGTCTGAGAGAGTGGAGGAAGCTGGTGCGAGAACCTGCTCAGGTAAATCAGGGGTCACTCAGGGGTCACTCAGGGGTCAGGAGGCTGTCAGGAGCGCAGGTTCATTAGCTGCTGTGTTTAGGAACTGATGGGAAATCAGAGTTTCTGAAAGCAGAAGGCTGATCGTCTGTTTCTCTCACAGGACAGAAGGAAAATCAGGAAGACCTGCAAGAAGGGAGGAAGAGGAAGAGGAAGAGGGCGGGGTGCTGGAGGTTTCAATGTTAGCATCAGGAGAGGAATATTGAAGATGAAGGAGGAAGAGGAGGTGCAGGTAACTGAGGATGAGGATGAGGATGAGGATGAGGTGGTGCAGTACATGGACAGTGATGAAGACTGTAATAAGAAGAGGAAGAGGAGCATGGAGGAGGAGGAAGAAGAGGAGGAGGAGTACATCCTGCCGCCGATGGAGGAGTGGCTTCCAGCTGAGGTGAAGCAAAGCTCCACCTCCCTGAGCTTCACGCTGGTGGAGCTCCCTTCCTCCGGCGAGGCTCCGGACCGAACCGCGGTCCGCTCCACCGTGCTGGGTCGGCCCGGGCCCTCCGTCGTCATCGGGGCTCCGCCCAGAGAGCTGTCCTGGGAGGAGCGCCGCAGCTCCTCCGCCGTGCCGATGGCGTCCCGGGAGGCGCTGCGTCTCCACCTGAGCGCCCTGAAGCAGAAGGTCGGCTCTGCCCCCCAGCCGGGGCGGCGGCCGCGCCCGCAGGCCCAGGAGCTGAGGTACGAGTTGCAGGTCGCCGTCACGCCGTGGATCGGGAACCTGCTGATCCCAAAGAGCCAGAAACGGAGCGCCGCAGATGCACTGAGGGAGGCAGGAGAGAGGAGCGGCGTCTCCACCTCCTCCGCCTTCACGCTGCTCCTCCAGGCCATGAACGTAGACACGCTGGGCTGCCGGCAGATGATCGAGGAGAGGAAGAGCAAGGCGGACCTGCAGGCCCCGCCCCACGCCCGGGGGCCCAAACGGGTCTCAGAGCTCCTCGCCAACAGGAGGAGCCAAGAGGAGGAGGACCAGCGGCGAGTCCTGCTGCAGGAGAAACGCATCCTGCAGGCTCCGCCCATCATGCAGGCTCCACCCATCCTGCAGGCTCCACCCCAGCACCCTTCTAGCAGATATCCTCAGATGTTTCCTCGTAGTCTCCTAGTCCCTGCTGCCTCCATCTACTTTGTTCCTTCTGGAGCTCCACCTGCTCCACCTGCTCCTCCTGCTCCTGTGCTCCCAAACCCCGAACCATCCTGCACCTCCTCCTCAGTGGTTCCAGTTGGCTCCAGTCTGACCAGTAGCCTTGCTCGAGGAAGTCCAGCAGAGCTGAAGGATGTGGGCGGAGCCAGTGATGGAGCAGCTGGGTCTCGTAGTGATGTGGGCGGAGCTAAAGCAGGTGTGGCACGGACAGGTGATGAAGGAGCAAAGAACGGAGCGGATCTGGAGGTAAAGTTCTGCTGACAGCAGCAGGTTGTCCCGCATGCTAACGCGCTAAGCTAACTGTGAAAACATGTAGCACAGTTAGCTTCCCAACATCTAAGTTTTCAAGACAGACATGAAAGTGATGATTTACTTTTTGACTTGTAAAGTTTCATGTGAGTAAATTTTGCGTTTTGGGTAATAAAACCTCTAGTAGTTTATATTTATATCCATGCTCTTATTTTGAAGAGGACAGTTTACTCTCCTAACTTGATGCTAAGCTGCTTTGACGCAGAATGTTTTCTGTAGCGCTTAGCATTAGCTTATGCTAACTACCCACTGTTTCTCTGGACCTATCAGGAGTCTCTCTGGTTACCTGAGCAACTGACTGCTCTGTGGTTCTGCTTTCAGACTGGACCCATGGATTCAGCAGGTTCTCCAGAACCGGACCGGACCCAGAACTCAGACGGTCCTGCAGCAGTTAGCTCTTCCTCCTCACCTCTGACCTCTGCTCCACCTTCTTGCCCCGTTCAGACCCCGCCCACCTCCACAGACGCCGCCGTCCGTCAGAGTGGGGGCAGGAAGAGGGGGCTGGCGGAGGCGGGCGGCGCCGGGCCGGTCCAGGAGGGGAAGAGAACCAGGAGGCCGACCCTGAAGATCCAGGAGTCCAAGGAGCTCCAGGTGAGGGAGGTGACCTCAGAGTCTCGTCCTGCTGAAGGAACCGGGCCGGACCGGCAGAACCAAAGGAACCTGGTTCTGGTTGGTTGGTCTGGACCTCAGGCTCTTCTGGTTCTGTTTCCAGGCTACAAAGAAAAGAAGCTCCGCCTCCTCTAAGCAGAAACGTGTTGGCAGGGCCCAATCAAAGGAAAGCAGTGCCATGGAGGCCCCGCCCCACTCTCAGGCCCCGCCCCTCTCTCAGGTCACTGGTCTCCATTTCCTTCCTAACCGGTCCATTTGGGTCATGACCCCTGGTTCGGTCCCTGTGGCTCAGGCTCCGCCCCCAGCCCTGCAGGTGGGGCTCTTACCCAGAGGTCCTCCCCTAATTTCTGAAGCCCCGCCCCCTCTGACGGCAGGACTGTCCTCGGTGACCCCAGCTGACCCTCGTGACCTCCAGCTCTTACCTGTTCCCACCTGTAGATTTAAGCCCCTCCTCCCAGCCGTCATCCAGTCACCTGATCTGAGGCCGACCGGCTGGCCCCGCCCCCACTTGCTGCTGGCCTATCAGGGAGCGGCGGGGAGGCAGACGGTGGGCCCGACCGGCCCCCCCCTCCCGACGGCGGGCCTCCACTTTGACCCCACCCTGATGTGTCTGGAGCCCCCAGAGGAGGTTCACGATTGGTTGAGAGGGAGAGGGGGCGTGGTCGTACCTGGAGCGAGGTGCGCCCTCCCCTACCTGCCGCCATCTGTCAGCAGTCTGAGCGCGCTCAGTGGCCTCCTGCGGGCGAAGGCGTCAGTGACGGCGTCGGCTCTGCAGCTGATGGCGGACGGCCGCCGCCCCAATGACCACACCTACTGCGCCTCAGGCGAGCTGCCAGGTAAGCCCTCGGCCCGCCGTATTAAAACCCCAAGATTTATGATTTTAATATTTTAGTGTTTAAATGATGAAACTGAACCACATTTATCCTCAGACAACCTAACACACACACACACACACACACAGAATAAAGAAAATAGAAATAAAGGATGTGAAAACCTCAATGTAAATAATCATGTTGCTCAGTTTGTGTCTCATAAAGATGAAACTCATCGTCTGAATGCATCTATTTATTCTCACTAGAGAGAAACCAGGGCTGATCAAACAGTTTGATTATTGATCAGGTGATCAGGTGTGGAGACAATCCCAGGTATATCAGTAGCTGCATCAAGGTGAGCTGCTACCTGAGGAGCTTTGGCTCTGATGGAGAACATGGAGCCATTGATCAGAGATCAGATTGATCTGCTGGTTTCTGATCGTTTAGATTCATCCAGACTGATCATCCTGGAGCTCTGAGCAGAACTTAAAGCAGGTACCGGTACCGGTACCGGTCCAAAAACTGAGGAAAATTATTTACATTGGAGTTTTACTGCCACACATTTTCACAGCAGGTCAAAAGTTTGCATATATTTACACAAACTTTGACGCCACGTTGGTTTTCAGACATGCTGACCTGTGTGTAAAATATGGCGCCGCATATTTTTGTGGTATTTTCGACACGAGGCGTCTGGTTTCTGTCTGCAGGGCGGCAGGAGGAGCTGCAGGCCGTCCGCCAGCTGGTGGCGCAGCGCTTCTCCACAAACCCCGCCCACCAGCTGCTGAAGGCCCGCTTCCTGTCCCTGTTCACGCTGCCGGCGCTGCTGGCCACCGTGCAGCCAATCAGCAGGAAGAAGCCAACCTGTCCGACCAATCAGGAGGAGGAAGAGGAAGAGGAGGAGGAGGAGCTGAAACAAATCCAGGAGAGACAAAGGAGGAGGAGGAGAGTCCTGACCGGAGCTGCTGTTCCCTAAGCTCCGTTCCGGACTGGAACCGGAATGAGAACCGGAACCAGAACCGGTTCTGACCTCATCTCGTTTGTCCTGCCGGTTGTCGACTCCGCAGCTTCGGCCAATCACCTCTCAGGGATCCAGTGCCAACCCAGACCCGGTTCTACGGAACCAGTTCATGCAAGCTGACCCAAACCAGACGGTCAAACCAAAGCCAGTCTGAAACTGGTTCAGATCCAAGTCCAGCGGTCCAGAACCAGTTCATGGAGACTGGAGCAGATGGACAGTTAGTTCTTCCACCTGGAGACGATCAGAACCAGGAAACGACTGAGAGACGAAACTGAACTTTATTAGTTACTTTACTAGTACAACGCGGTGCGTTCAGGGGCCGCGGTGCGTTCAGGAACGATGGCTACAATGTTGCACTAAAACATGTTTTGAAGTTGCTGCTTGTAAATGTTTTTGTTTTTGTAAAATAATTTCCTAATAAAAAATGTTTCTGATTTCATGGCGACTCACTGAGGAACATTTTGGATTCAGGGAAACGAAAACATTCAGAGGATTAAGAGAGAAATAAACCGAAACGGGAAGAAGACGGGACTGTCCAGACCGCTGACACCGTCAGGGAGGGTGTCCCACCCTGACCCCTCCTGACCCCTTCAGAGTCTCTCTCAGAGCAAAGCACCGACTCATTTTGACAATAAATTTTTCCTACTTGTCTCCTTCTGAAGCTCCGCCTCCAGGAAGTCGTCCTAACAAGGCTTCTTTATTAACCCTTTAATGTTTTTACCAGCAGCTCCTAAAGAGCTCAACAGCTGGTTGCTAATTGCTGCTGGCTAGTCTGAAGGAGCTGACAGGGGGAGGAGCTGCACCTCGAAGGCGGGGCTAGGTCCACCCAGGTGTTTTAACAAGCAGCAGCACCAAATTCATTTTCAGGTGGGGATCATGGGGTGTTTCATCACCTCTGTTACACACCTGGAGGCTGGTTCATTGATATGAGGGAACCTGCCAATCAGGTCAGTGGGTTTGTAGGTAAACGGTCAACATCTCTGACCAGGAGGACGATGTTTGGGTCGACCATGCGCTGCGGTCTGGCTGGACTTGATGATTGTTATTATTTTTGGACCCAAAGAGGAACGATCTAGAGTCACAGATCTAGAGTTATAGATCTAGAGTTATAGATCTAGAGTTATAGATCTAGTTATAGATCTAGAGTTATAGATCTAGAGTTATAGATCTAGAGTTATAGATCTAGAGCTATAGATCTAGAATTATAGATCTATAGCTCTAGATCTAGAGTCATAGATCTAGTTATAGATCTAGAGTTATAGATCTAGAGTCACAGATCTAGAGCGATAGATCTAGAGTTATAGATCTAGAGTCAATGCACAGCTTCAGTTATTACAACTGAAAACCAGCGATCAGGCCCGAAACCTGGGAGTAGTGATGGACTCTGACCTGAACCTCCAGAGCCACATAAAGACAGTTACAAAGTCGGCCTTCTATCACCTGAAGAACATTTCCAGGATTAAAGGACTAATGTCTCAGCCAGATCTAGAGAAACTCATCCATGCCTTCATCTTCAGTCGTATTGATTATTGCAACAGCGTCTTCACAGGTCTGTCCAACAAATCAATCAAACAGCTGCAGCTGATCCAGATGCTGCTGCTGGCGTTCTGACTAGAACCAGGAAGATAGAGCACATAACACCAGTTTTAAAGTCCCTCCACTGGCTCCCTGTAGCTCAAAGAATAGACTTTAAAATACTGTTGTTAGTTTATAAATCACTGAACGGCTTAGAACCACAATACATTAAAGATCTGCTGTTGTTGTATCAACCTTCCAGACCTCTCAGGTTCTGGTTCTGGTTCTGCTCTGCATCCCCAGAACCAGAACCAAACGAGGAGAAGCAGCTTTCAGCATCTATGCACCACAAATCTGGAACAAACTTCCAGAAAACTGTAAAACAGCTGAAACACTGACTTCTTTTAAATCTCAACTAAAAACCCTCCTGTTTAGGATTGTATTTGAAATGTAATCAATTATGAATTTATTGATGTAACTTGACTTAATGATTGATTCTATACTGCTTTGTGTTTCTGTGTTTGTTATGATGTAAAGCTCTTTGAAATGCTGCTGAAATGGGCTATAAAAATAACATTTGATTGATTGATTGATTGATTGCTATTAAATGGTCGTAGAGATTTGGTGGAAAATAATCAGAAGGAAATGTTGTCAGTTGTCAGTGGGAACAAGCAGCAAGCAGCTTTACTCAGAGCATTTAGATGGAGGAATGGACTTTATTCCATTTCTGGAAAAATGTAAAGGAGGAAAAATGCCGCCGACCCGAGAACAGCTGAATGCAGACGGACGATTTTAAAACACAAAATGTCTGGATGAAGGTTTTGTCATCATTACATCGTTGTTGTCAACGCACCAGCAGCGGGTTAAACAGTTGTCTAACCAGGTGATCTCCTGATTCTGGTTCCGGTCCGGTCAGGCTCCGGTTCCAGTCTGGCGCCCTCTACACCAGTGGCGCCCAGTGCAGAGAGCCGACGGCCAGCAGCGCCTGGCAGGCGGCCGAGTCCAGCCAGACGGACTCCACCAGGCTGAAGAGCAGGAACCCGAGCGCGAGGCCGCAGCCGACGTCCGACAGGTGATGCTTCCCCAGCAGGACCCGGGACACGCCCACCAGGAAGGCCCACAGGTACAGCAGGATCCGGAGGGGCACCTGGGGGGCAAAGGTCGGCGTGGGGTCAGCTCTGCCGAGATGCGGGCGGCAACCGGCGGCGGTGCCCACTCACCGCCAGCACCAGGTGGTTCAGCAGGAAGCGGGAAACCACGACGGCCCGGCTGGCGTGGGCGGCGGGGAACGAGTACGAGTCCAGGGCGACGCGGTCCAGGAACCCTGGGGGGGCGTTCCACGGGCTGTGGCGCCGCACCAGCTTCTGGACGCCCGCGACGGTCATCAGGTCCAGCAGCAGGGCTGGGGGTCAAAGGTCATCAGAGACAGACGATTCAAAGGTCACCAGAGACAGACGGGTCAAAGGTCATCAGGCTCACCCAGCAGCAGGTTGACCAGGACTTCCTGTCCCGCCAGCGAGTCGCTGCGCCACAGGCAGAGCAGCGTCCCGCAGAGCCAGGGCAGCGCGTGTCCAGAGAAGGCCAGCAGGGCCACCATGGGGCGCAGTGGGGCCCCGGGGCCGCGGGGCCCCACCATGCACATACCCAGACGCCTGGACAGGTTGATGTCGATGGCGAGCAGCGAGTTGATGGCGATGCCGCGGAAGGACGGGTTCAGCTGCATGCAGTCCTGCTCGGGCCAGCGGGACCCGTCCTTCGGAACCCCGTCTCCTGATGGGGCCCCATCGGAGGAGTCCCTGGACCCCCTGGGGACACAGAGGGACAGACATAAAGGACTGTTGAGAACTTTGTCACATCGTCATGGTAACAACATTCCTACATCTCCATGACGATGACTCTACAGAACCTCCAACACCAGAACCAGAACATTGAGTGACAGCAGAGCGGGGTTCACACCCAACTCACTGCTGGTGGGGGTCAGGGGTCAGCCTGGCTTCTCCTAGCCTCTTACCTGCTAGTAGCGGTGGGCGGAGCCTCTTATCTCCTAGTATAGGTGGGCGGAGCCTCTTACCTGCTAGTAGCAGTGGGCGGAGCCTCTTACCTCGCCGTGGCGTCGTCCTGCTGACTCGGCCGTCTCGTGGCGGTTCTCCTGGACCGCCCCTCCCCGGAGGTTTCTCTGCGGACCGGCTGGTTCAGGGACATGAACTCGGGACGGTTCAGGATGTTATTCCGGTCCCTGGGCCGGCTCCGGGTCTGGCTGCCAGGCATGGCGACGCTGCAATGGAGGACCGGGACAGAACCGGGACAGAACCGGTCCGACTCAGAGAAGCTCTGCTATAAATACATTTGCTGGCCTCTTTCTACTGCTGTCAGCTGCTCAGTGTGTGTGTGTGTGTGTGTGTGTGTGTGTGTGTGTGTGTGTGTGTGTGGGTGGGTGTGTGTGTGTGTGGGTGGGTGTGTGTGTGTGTGAAACCAGAGCTCAGACCCTCTAAAGTCGTTTCCCGCTCATCAGCGGACTTCACACTTTAATTTTCTCATTTTTCTCATTTGCTGCTCATTCAGAAAACGTTTTGTGACCAAATAGTGCTTGAATGCAACATGACACCCATTTTCCGATTTCCTCAAATGCACCACATTTCTAAAACAACCAATGAAAACAGTTTTTGCCAATGTGCTGGCGGTGAGGAAACTATGGCAAGCCGTTTTAACATAAATTCGGTTTTGCTGCCCTTACATTCCAGATATCAAATTGTTTTATGACTAGACGTTTTAGCAATTTAAGATATCGCTAATTACATTTTGACTAGTCGAAATGACGTCAGATTTACCATTGACTTGTAAGGAGACTTCAATTCAAGATATCTACAATGAATTACTGACTATCTGAAATACACATTTCAGATATGTACCATTAAATTATGACTAGTCATCATTTAATTCAAGATATCTCGATTTTAGTTTTAACTAGTCATAATTCTAATTAAAGATATCGAATGACAACATAATTCAAGATATCTTAAATGTATTTTTGGATAGGAGAAATGTAGTTTTGACTAGTGAAAACTAAATTATAGATATCTTAAAAGCAAATAAAGTGTAGACAAAACTAAATAAAAAATATCTTGAATTGTAAGTTTGATTAGTCAAAATTCCTCTCTAAATGAATTAGAGATATCTTGAATTATTCAGCTTTTCCTTTTAAGATATCTTAAATTGTCAATACGGATGTTTCCCGTCAAATGATGGATCCAGCGTCGTAATTTGAGATATCTTGAAAGGAATTTTGACTCGTCAAAATGTAATTGAAGATATCTTAAATTATTATTCTTCCTAGTCATAATGTACATACAGATATCTTAAATTACCATTCCAGATAGTCAAAATGTAATTTTGTCTAGTCAAAATGCATTTTTAGATATCTAGGATGTAATTACGGATAGTCAGACGAAACCGAATTTATGTTAAAACGGCTTGCCATAGTACTGTTTCAAGCCCAAAGAACCAGAGAGAGAATATTTTCTAATCAGTATTTATTCCACGTCTCTGGTCACTGAGAAAGAGCCTGGAGCCGAACTCAGGTCCAGTTTGTATTCATTCATTCATTCATTCATTCAGAGTTTGATAATCTACTTACAGAGCAGACAGCAGAGACACGGATCGTCATGAGAGACGAAGAACCAACTCAGTGACGTCACTGTAACGCCGAGGCCAGAGAAACTGACCGGATCTCCTGCTTCACACAACAATCAGACAGAAACTCAGTTAATAATAACAGGAACCGAAAGATTTTCCTGCTGAAGCAGATCGAGTCACTCAGTCACCATTCAGACCCAACCAGAACCTGTGAATGAGGCCTCCACCTGTTAGCTAAACCTGTTAGCTCCACCTGTTAGCTCCGCTTGTTAGCTGCGTCTGTTACCTAAACCTGTTAGCTCCGCCTGTTAGCTGAACCTGTTAGCTATACCTGTTAGCTAAACCTGTTTGCTCCGCCTGTTAGCTAAACCCGTTAACTCCGCCTGTTAGCTGCGTCTGTTAGCTAAACCTGTTAGCTCCACCTGTTAGCTCCGCCTGTTAGCTAAACCTGTTAGCTAAACCTGTTAGCTAAACCTGTTAGCTCCACCTGTTAGCTCCGCCTGTTAGCTGAACCTGTTAGCTAAACCTGTTAGCTCCACCTGTTAGCTCCGCCTGTTAGCTCCGCCTGTTAGCTAAACCTGTTAGCTAAACCTGTTAGCTCCACCTGTTAGCTCCACCTGTTAGCTCCGCCTGTTAGCTAAACCTGTTAGCTCCGCCTGTTAGCTAAACCTGTTAGCTCGGCCTGTTAGCTAAACCCGTTTGCTCCGCCTGTTAGCTGCGTCTGTTAGCTAAACCAGTTAGCTCCATCTGTTAGCTCCGCCTGTTAGCTAAACCTGTTAGCTAAACCTGTTAGCTCCACCTGTTAGCTCCGCCTGTTAGCTGAACCTGTTAGCTCCACCTGTTAGCTAAACCTTTTAGCTCCACTTGTTAGCTCCGTCTGTTAGCTAAACCTGTTAGCTCCACCTGTTACCTAAACCTGTTAGCTCCGCCTGTTAGCCCCGTCTGTTAGCTAAACCCGTTAGCTCCACCTGTTAGCTAAACCTGTTAGCTGCGTCTGTTACCTAAACCTGTTAGATCCACCTGTTAGCTGAACCTGTTAGCTAAACCTGTTAGATCCACCTGTTAGCTGAACCTGTTAGCTAAACCTGTTAGCTCGGCCTGTTAGCTAAACCTGTTTGCTCCGCCTGTTAGCTAAACCCGTTAGTTCCGCCTGTTAGCTAAACCTGTTAGCTCCACCTGTTAGCTCCGCCTGTTAGCTAAACCTGTTAGCTCCACCTGTTACCTAAACCTGTTAGCTAAACCTGTTAGCTCGGCCTGTTAGCTCCACCTTTTAGCTCAGCCTGTTAGCCCCGTCTGTTAGCTAAACCTGTTAGCCCCGCCTGTTAGCTAAACCTGTTAGCTCGGCCTGTTAGCTAAACCTGTTTGCTCCGCCTGTTAGCTAAACCCGTTAGCTCCGCCTGTTAGCTGCGTCTGTTAGCTAAACCTGTTAGCTCCACCTGTTAGCTCCGCCTGTTAGCTAAACCTGTTAGCTCCACCTGTTAGCTAAACCTGTTAGCTCGGCCTGTTAGCTCCACCTGTTAGCTCAGCCTGTTAGCTAAACCTGTTAGCTTGGCCTGTTAGCTCCACCTTTTAGTTCAGCCTGTTAGCTCCGTCTGTTAGCTAAACCCGTTAGCTCCACCTGTTAGCTAAACCTGTTAGCTCCACCTGTTAGCTGAACCTGTTAGCTAAACCTGTTAGCTCCGCCTGTTAGCTAAACCTGTTAGCTCGGCCTGTTAGCTAAACCCGTTAGCTCCGCCTGTTAGCTGCGTCTGTTAGCTAAACCTGTTAGCTCCACCTGTTAGCTCCGCCTGTTAGCTCCGCCTGTTAGCTAAACCTGTTAGCTAAACCTGTTAGCTCGGCCTGTTAGCTCCACCTGTTAGCTCAGCCTGTTTGCCCCGTCTGTTAGCTAAACCCGTTAGCTCCACCTGTTAGCTAAACCTGTTAGCTCCGCCTGTTACCTAAACCTGTTAGCTCCGCCTGTTAGCTGAACCTGTTAGCTAAACCTGTTAGCTCCGCCTGTTAGCTAAACCTGTTAGCTCGGCCTGTTAGCTCCGCCTGTTAGCTAAACTTGTTTGCTCCGCCTGTTAGCTAAACCCGTTAGCTCCGCCTGTTAGCCCCGTCTGTTAGCTAAACCTGTTAGCTCCGCCTGTTAGCTCCACCTGTTAGCTAAACCCGTTAGCTCCGCCTGTTAGCCCCGTTTGTTAGCTAAACCTGTTAGCTCCGCTTGTTAGCTCCACCTGTTAGCTAAACCTGTTTGCTCCGCCTGTTAGCTCCACCTGTTAGCTAAACTTGTTTGCTCCGCCTGTTAGCCCCGTCTGTTAGCTAAACCCGTTAGCTCCGCTTGTTAGCTCCGCCTGTTAGCTAAACTTGTTAGCTCCGCCTGTTAGCCCCGTCTGTTAGCTAAACCTGTTAGCTCCACCTGTTAGCTCCGCTTGTTAGCTGCGTCTGTTAGCTAAACCTGTTAGCTCCGCCTGTTAGCTAAACCTGTTAGCTCGGCCTGTTAGCTGAACCTGTTAGCTAAACCTGTTAGCTCCACCTGTTAGCTGAACCTGTTAGCTAAACCTGTTAGCTAAACCTGTTAGCTCGGCCTGTTAGCTAAACCTGTTTGCTCCGCCTGTTAGCTAAACCTGTTAGCTCGGCCTGTTAGCTCCACCTTTTAGCTCAGCCTGTTAGCTCCGTCTGTTAGCTAAACCTGTTAGCCCCGTCTGTTAGCTAAACCTGTTAGCCCCGCCTGTTAGCTAAACCTGTTAGCTCGGCCTGTTAGCTAAACCTGTTTGCTCCGCCTGTTAGCTAAACCCGTTAGCTCCGCCTGTTAGCTGCGTCTGTTAGCTAAACCTGTTAGCTCCACCTGTTAGCTCCGCCTGTTAGCTAAACCTGTTAGCTCCACCTGTTAGCTAAACCTGTTAGCTCGGCCTGTTAGCTCCACCTGTTAGCTCAGCCTGTTAGCTAAACCTGTTAGCTTGGCCTGTTAGCTCCACCTTTTAGTTCAGCCTGTTAGCTCCGTCTGTTAGCTAAACCCGTTAGCTCCACCTGTTAGCTAAACCTGTTAGCTCCACCTGTTAGCTGAACCTGTTAGCTAAACCTGTTAGCTCCGCCTGTTAGCTAAACCTGTTAGCTCGGCCTGTTAGCTAAACCTGTTTGCTCCGCCTGTTAGCTAAACCCGTTAGCTCCGCCTGTTAGCTGCGTCTGTTAGCTAAACCTGTTAGCTCCACCTGTTAGCTGCGTCTGTTAGCTAAACCTGTTAGCTCCACCTGTTAGCTCCGCCTGTTAGCTAAACCTGTTAGCTTCACCTGTTAGCTAAACCTGTTAGCTCGGCCTGTTAGCTCCACCTGTTAGCTCAGCCTGTTAGCTAAACCTGTTAGCTCCACCTGTTAGCTCCGCCTGTTAGCTAAACCTGTTAGCTCCACCTGTTAGCTAAACCTGTTAGCTCCGCCTGTTAGCTAAACCTGTTAGCTCGGCCTGTTAGCTCGGCCTGTTAGCTCGGCCTGTTAGCTCCACCTGTTAGCTCAGCCTGTTTGCCCCGTCTGTTAGCTAAACCCGTTAGCTCCACCTGTTAGCTAAACTTGTTAGCTCCGCCTGTTAGCCCCGTCTGTTAGCTAAACCTGTTAGCTCCACCTGTTAGCTCCGCTTGTTAGCTGCGTCTGTTAGCTAAACCTGTTAGCTCCGCCTGTTAGCTAAACCTGTTAGCTCGGCCTGTTAGCTCCGCCTGTTAGCTAAACCTGTTAGCTCGGCCTGTTAGCTCCACCTGTTAGCTCAGCCTGTTAGCTAAACCTGTTAGCTCGGCCTGTTAGCTCCACCTTTTAGCTCAGCCTGTTAGCTCCGTCTGTTAGCTAAACCCGTTAGCTCCACCTGTTAGCTAAACCTGTTAGCTCCACCTGTTAGCTGAACCTGTTAGCTAAACCTGTTAGCTCCGCCTGTTAGCTAAACCTGTTAGCTCGGCCTGTTAGCTAAACCCGTTAGCTCCGCCTGTTAGCTGTGTCTGTTAGCTAAACCTGTTAGCTCCACCTGTTAGCTCCGCCTGTTAGCTAAACCTGTTAGCTCCACCTGTTAGCTCCGCCTGTTAGCTAAACCTGTTAGCTAAACCTGTTAGCTCGGCCTGTTAGCTCCACCTGTTAGCTCAGCCTGTTTGCCCCGTCTGTTAGCTAAACCCGTTAGCTCCACCTGTTAGCTAAACCTGTTAGCTCCGCCTGTTACCTAAACCTGTTAGCTCCGCCTGTTAGCTGAACCTGTTAGCTAAACCTGTTAGCTCCGCCTGTTAGCTAAACCTGTTAGCTCGGCCTGTTAGCTCCGCCTGTTAGCTAAACTTGTTTGCTCCGCCTGTTAGCTAAACCCGTTAGCTCCGCCTGTTAGCCCCGTCTGTTAGCTAAACCTGTTAGCTCCGCTTGTTAGCTGCGTCTGTTAGCTAAACCTGTTAGCTCCGCCTGTTAGCTAAACCTGTTAGCTCGGCCTGTTAGCTGCGTCTGTTAGCTAAACCTGTTAGCTCCACCTGTTAGCTCCGCCTGTTAGCTAAACCTGTTAGCTCGGCCTGTTAGCTCCACCTGTTAGCTCAGCCTGTTAGCTAAACCTGTTAGCTCGGCCTGTTAGCTCCACCTTTTAGCTCAGCCTGTTAGCTCCGTCTGTTAGCTAAACCCGTTAGCTCCACCTGTTAGCTAAACCTGTTAGCTCCACCTGTTAGCTGAACCTGTTAGCTAAACCTGTTAGCTCCGCCTGTTAGCTAAACCTGTTAGCTCGGCCTGTTAGCTAAACCCGTTAGCTCCGCCTGTTAGCTGTGTCTGTTAGCTAAACCTGTTAGCTCCACCTGTTAGCTCCGCCTGTTAGCTAAACCTGTTAGCTCCACCTGTTAGCTCCGCCTGTTAGCTAAACCTGTTAGCTAAACCTGTTAGCTCGGCCTGTTAGCTCGACCTGTTAGCTCCACCTGTTAGCTCAGCCTGTTTGCCCCGTCTGTTAGCTAAACCCGTTAGCTCCACCTGTTAGCTAAACCTGTTAGCTCCGCCTGTTACCTAAACCTGTTAGCTCGGCCTGTTAGCTCCGCCTGTTAGCTAAACTTGTTTGCTCCGCCCGTTAGCTCCGCCTGTTAGCCCCGTCTGTTAGCTAAACCTGTTAGCTAAACCCGTTAGCTCCGCCTGTTAGCCCCGTTTGATAGCTAAACCTGTTAGCTCCGCTTGTTAGCTCCACCTGTTAGCTAAACCTGTTTGCTCCGCCTGTTAGCTCCACCTGTTAGCTAAACTTGTTTGCTCCGCCTGTTAGCCCCGTCTGTTAGCTAAACCCGTTAGCTCCGCTTGTTAGCTCCGCCTGTTAGCTAAACTTGTTAGCTCCGCCTGTTAGCCCCGTCTGTTAGCTAAACCTGTTAGCTCCACCTGTTAGCTCCGCTTGTTAGCTAAACCTGTTAGCTCCACCTGTTAGCTAAACCTGTTAGCTCCGCCTGTTAGCTAAACCTGTTAGCTCGGCCTGTTAGCTCGGCCTGTTAGCTCGGCCTGTTAGCTCCACCTGTTAGCTCAGCCTGTTTGCCCCGTCTGTTAGCTAAACCCGTTAGCTCCACCTGTTAGCTAAACTTGTTAGCTCCGCCTGTTAGCCCCGTCTGTTAGCTAAACCTGTTAGCTCCACCTGTTAGCTCCGCTTGTTAGCTGCGTCTGTTAGCTAAACCTGTTAGCTCCGCCTGTTAGCTAAACCTGTTAGCTCGGCCTGTTAGCTCCGCCTGTTAGCTAAACCTGTTAGCTCGGCCTGTTAGCTCCACCTGTTAGCTCAGCCTGTTAGCTAAACCTGTTAGCTCGGCCTGTTAGCTCCACCTTTTAGCTCAGCCTGTTAGCTCCGTCTGTTAGCTAAACCCGTTAGCTCCACCTGTTAGCTAAACCTGTTAGCTCCACCTGTTAGCTGAACCTGTTAGCTAAACCTGTTAGCTCCGCCTGTTAGCTAAACCTGTTAGCTCGGCCTGTTAGCTAAACCCGTTAGCTCCGCCTGTTAGCTGTGTCTGTTAGCTAAACCTGTTAGCTCCACCTGTTAGCTCCGCCTGTTAGCTAAACCTGTTAGCTCCACCTGTTAGCTCCGCCTGTTAGCTAAACCTGTTAGCTAAACCTGTTAGCTCGGCCTGTTAGCTCCACCTGTTAGCTCAGCCTGTTTGCCCCGTCTGTTAGCTAAACCCGTTAGCTCCACCTGTTAGCTAAACCTGTTAGCTCCGCCTGTTACCTAAACCTGTTAGCTCCGCCTGTTAGCTGAACCTGTTAGCTAAACCTGTTAGCTCCGCCTGTTAGCTAAACCTGTTAGCTCGGCCTGTTAGCTCCGCCTGTTAGCTAAACTTGTTTGCTCCGCCTGTTAGCTAAACCCGTTAGCTCCGCCTGTTAGCCCCGTCTGTTAGCTAAACCTGTTAGCTAAACCCGTTAGCTCCGCCTGTTAGCTAAACCTGTTAGCTAAACCTGTTAGCTCGGCCTGTTAGCTCCACCTGTTAGCTCAGCCTGTTTGCCCCGTCTGTTAGCTAAACCCGTTAGCTCCACCTGTTAGCTAAACCTGTTAGCTCCGCCTGTTACCTAAACCTGTTAGCTCCGCCTGTTAGCTGAACCTGTTAGCTAAACCTGTTAGCTCCGCCTGTTAGCTAAACCTGTTAGCTCGGCCTGTTAGCTCCGCCTGTTAGCTAAACTTGTTTGCTCCGCCTGTTAGCTAAACCCGTTAGCTCCGCCTGTTAGCCCCGTCTGTTAGCTAAACCTGTTAGCTCCGCTTGTTAGCTGCGTCTGTTAGCTAAACCTGTTAGCTCCGCCTGTTAGCTAAACCTGTTAGCTCGGCCTGTTAGCTGCGTCTGTTAGCTAAACCTGTTAGCTCCACCTGTTAGCCCCGTCTGTTAGCTAAACCTGTTAGCTAAACCCGTTAGCTCCGCCTGTTAGCCCCGTTTGATAGCTAAACCTGTTAGCTCCGCTTGTTAGCTCCACCTGTTAGCTAAACCTGTTAGCTCCACCTGTTAGCTAAACTTGTTTGCTCCGCCTGTTAGCCCCGTCTGTTAGCTAAACCCGTTAGCTCCGCTTGTTAGCTCCGCCTGTTAGCTAAACTTGTTAGCTCCGCCTGTTAGCCCCGTCTGTTAGCTAAACCTGTTAGCTCCGCTTGTTAGCTGCGTCTGTTAGCTAAACCTGTTAGCTCCGCCTGTTAGCTAAACCTGTTAGCTCGGCCTGTTAGCTGCGTCTGTTAGCTAAACCTGTTAGCTCCACCTGTTAGCTCCGCCTGTTAGCTAAACCTGTTAGCTCGGCCTGTTAGCTCCACCTGTTAGCTCAGCCTGTTAGCTAAACCTGTTAGCTCGGCCTGTTAGCTCCACCTTTTAGCTCAGCCTGTTAGCTCCGTCTGTTAGCTAAACCCGTTAGCTCCACCTGTTAGCTAAACCTGTTAGCTCCACCTGTTAGCTGAACCTGTTAGCTAAACCTGTTAGCTCCGCCTGTTAGCTAAACCTGTTAGCTCGGCCTGTTAGCTAAACCCGTTAGCTCCGCCTGTTAGCTGTGTCTGTTAGCTAAACCTGTTAGCTCCACCTGTTAGCTCCGCCTGTTAGCTAAACCTGTTAGCTCCACCTGTTAGCTCCGCCTGTTAGCTAAACCTGTTAGCTAAACCTGTTAGCTCGGCCTGTTAGCTCGACCTGTTAGCTCCACCTGTTAGCTCAGCCTGTTTGCCCCGTCTGTTAGCTAAACCCGTTAGCTCCACCTGTTAGCTAAACCTGTTAGCTCCGCCTGTTACCTAAACCTGTTAGCTCGGCCTGTTAGCTCCGCCTGTTAGCTAAACTTGTTTGCTCCGCCCGTTAGCTCCGCCTGTTAGCCCCGTCTGTTAGCTAAACCTGTTAGCTAAACCCGTTAGCTCCGCCTGTTAGCCCCGTTTGATAGCTAAACCTGTTAGCTCCGCTTGTTAGCTCCACCTGTTAGCTAAACCTGTTTGCTCCGCCTGTTAGCTCCACCTGTTAGCTAAACTTGTTTGCTCCGCCTGTTAGCCCCGTCTGTTAGCTAAACCCGTTAGCTCCGCTTGTTAGCTCCGCCTGTTAGCTAAACTTGTTAGCTCCGCCTGTTAGCCCCGTCTGTTAGCTAAACCTGTTAGCTCCACCTGTTAGCTCCGCTTGTTAGCTAAACCTGTTAGCTCCACCTGTTAGCTAAACCTGTTAGCTCCGCCTGTTAGCTAAACCTGTTAGCTCGGCCTGTTAGCTCGGCCTGTTAGCTCGGCCTGTTAGCTCCACCTGTTAGCTCAGCCTGTTTGCCCCGTCTGTTAGCTAAACCCGTTAGCTCCACCTGTTAGCTAAACTTGTTAGCTCCGCCTGTTAGCCCCGTCTGTTAGCTAAACCTGTTAGCTCCACCTGTTAGCTCCGCTTGTTAGCTGCGTCTGTTAGCTAAACCTGTTAGCTCCGCCTGTTAGCTAAACCTGTTAGCTCGGCCTGTTAGCTCCGCCTGTTAGCTAAACCTGTTAGCTCGGCCTGTTAGCTCCACCTGTTAGCTCAGCCTGTTAGCTAAACCTGTTAGCTCGGCCTGTTAGCTCCACCTTTTAGCTCAGCCTGTTAGCTCCGTCTGTTAGCTAAACCCGTTAGCTCCACCTGTTAGCTAAACCTGTTAGCTCCACCTGTTAGCTGAACCTGTTAGCTAAACCTGTTAGCTCCGCCTGTTAGCTAAACCTGTTAGCTCGGCCTGTTAGCTAAACCCGTTAGCTCCGCCTGTTAGCTGTGTCTGTTAGCTAAACCTGTTAGCTCCACCTGTTAGCTCCGCCTGTTAGCTAAACCTGTTAGCTCCACCTGTTAGCTCCGCCTGTTAGCTAAACCTGTTAGCTAAACCTGTTAGCTCGGCCTGTTAGCTCCACCTGTTAGCTCAGCCTGTTTGCCCCGTCTGTTAGCTAAACCCGTTAGCTCCACCTGTTAGCTAAACCTGTTAGCTCCGCCTGTTACCTAAACCTGTTAGCTCCGCCTGTTAGCTGAACCTGTTAGCTAAACCTGTTAGCTCCGCCTGTTAGCTAAACCTGTTAGCTCGGCCTGTTAGCTCCGCCTGTTAGCTAAACTTGTTTGCTCCGCCTGTTAGCTAAACCCGTTAGCTCCGCCTGTTAGCCCCGTCTGTTAGCTAAACCTGTTAGCTAAACCCGTTAGCTCCGCCTGTTAGCCCCGTTTGATAGCTAAACCTGTTAGCTCCGCTTGTTAGCTCCACCTGTTAGCTAAACCTGTTTGCTCCGCCTGTTAGCTCCACCTGTTAGCTAAACCTGTTAGCTCCACCTGTTAGCTAAACTTGTTTGCTCCGCCTGTTAGCCCCGTCTGTTAGCTAAACCCGTTAGCTCCGCTTGTTAGCTCCGCCTGTTAGCTAAACTTGTTAGCTCCGCCTGTTAGCCCCGTCTGTTAGCTAAACCTGTTAGCTCCGCTTGTTAGCTGCGTCTGTTAGCTAAACCTGTTAGCTCCGCCTGTTAGCTAAACCTGTTAGCTCGGCCTGTTAGCTGCGTCTGTTAGCTAAACCTGTTAGCTCCACCTGTTAGCTCCACCTGTTAGCTCGGCCTGTTAGCTCCACCTGTTAGCTCAGCCTGTTAGCTAAACCTGTTAGCTCGGCCTGTTAGCTCCACCTTTTAGCTCAGCCTGTTAGCTCCGTCTGTTAGCTAAACCCGTTAGCTCCACCTGTTAGCTAAACCTGTTAGCTCCACCTGTTAGCTGAACCTGTTAGCTAAACCTGTTAGCTCCGCCTGTTAGCTAAACCTGTTAGCTCGGCCTGTTAGCTAAACCCGTTAGCTCCGCCTGTTAGCTGTGTCTGTTAGCTAAACCTGTTAGCTCCACCTGTTAGCTCCGCCTGTTAGCTAAACCTGTTAGCTCCACCTGTTAGCTCCGCCTGTTAGCTAAACCTGTTAGCTAAACCTGTTAGCTCGGCCTGTTAGCTCGACCTGTTAGCTCCACCTGTTAGCTCAGCCTGTTTGCCCCGTCTGTTAGCTAAACCCGTTAGCTCCACCTGTTAGCTAAACCTGTTAGCTCCGCCTGTTACCTAAACCTGTTAGCTCGGCCTGTTAGCTCCGCCTGTTAGCTAAACTTGTTTGCTCCGCCCGTTAGCTCCGCCTGTTAGCCCCGTCTGTTAGCTAAACCTGTTAGCTAAACCCGTTAGCTCCGCCTGTTAGCCCCGTTTGATAGCTAAACCTGTTAGCTCCGCTTGTTAGCTCCACCTGTTAGCTAAACCTGTTTGCTCCGCCTGTTAGCTCCACCTGTTAGCTAAACTTGTTTGCTCCGCCTGTTAGCCCCGTCTGTTAGCTAAACCCGTTAGCTCCGCTTGTTAGCTCCGCCTGTTACCTAAACCTGTTAGCTCGGCCTGTTAGCTCCGCCTGTTAGCTAAACCTGTTAGCTAAACCTGTTAGCTCGGCCTGTTAGCTCCACCTGTTAGCTCAGCCTGTTTGCCCCGTCTGTTAGCTAAACCCGTTAGCTCCACCTGTTAGCTAAACCTGTTAGCTCCGCCTGTTACCTAAACCTGTTAGCTCCGCCTGTTAGCTGAACCTGTTAGCTAAACCTGTTAGCTCCGCCTGTTAGCTAAACCTGTTAGCTCGGCCTGTTAGCTCCGCCTGTTAGCTAAACTTGTTTGCTCCGCCTGTTAGCTAAACCCGTTAGCTCCGCCTGTTAGCCCCGTCTGTTAGCTAAACCTGTTAGCTCCGCTTGTTAGCTGCGTCTGTTAGCTAAACCTGTTAGCTCCGCCTGTTAGCTAAACCTGTTAGCTCGGCCTGTTAGCTGCGTCTGTTAGCTAAACCTGTTAGCTCCACCTGTTAGCCCCGTCTGTTAGCTAAACCTGTTAGCTAAACCCGTTAGCTCCGCCTGTTAGCCCCGTTTGATAGCTAAACCTGTTAGCTCCGCTTGTTAGCTCCACCTGTTAGCTAAACCTGTTAGCTCCACCTGTTAGCTAAACTTGTTTGCTCCGCCTGTTAGCCCCGTCTGTTAGCTAAACCCGTTAGCTCCGCTTGTTAGCTCCGCCTGTTAGCTAAACTTGTTAGCTCCGCCTGTTAGCCCCGTCTGTTAGCTAAACCTGTTAGCTCCGCTTGTTAGCTGCGTCTGTTAGCTAAACCTGTTAGCTCCGCCTGTTAGCTAAACCTGTTAGCTCGGCCTGTTAGCTGCGTCTGTTAGCTAAACCTGTTAGCTCCACCTGTTAGCTCCGCCTGTTAGCTAAACCTGTTAGCTCGGCCTGTTAGCTCCACCTGTTAGCTCAGCCTGTTAGCTAAACCTGTTAGCTCGGCCTGTTAGCTCCACCTTTTAGCTCAGCCTGTTAGCTCCGTCTGTTAGCTAAACCCGTTAGCTCCACCTGTTAGCTAAACCTGTTAGCTCCACCTGTTAGCTGAACCTGTTAGCTAAACCTGTTAGCTCCGCCTGTTAGCTAAACCTGTTAGCTCGGCCTGTTAGCTAAACCCGTTAGCTCCGCCTGTTAGCTGTGTCTGTTAGCTAAACCTGTTAGCTCCACCTGTTAGCTCCGCCTGTTAGCTAAACCTGTTAGCTCCACCTGTTAGCTCCGCCTGTTAGCTAAACCTGTTAGCTAAACCTGTTAGCTCGGCCTGTTAGCTCGACCTGTTAGCTCCACCTGTTAGCTCAGCCTGTTTGCCCCGTCTGTTAGCTAAACCCGTTAGCTCCACCTGTTAGCTAAACCTGTTAGCTCCGCCTGTTACCTAAACCTGTTAGCTCGGCCTGTTAGCTCCGCCTGTTAGCTAAACTTGTTTGCTCCGCCCGTTAGCTCCGCCTGTTAGCCCCGTCTGTTAGCTAAACCTGTTAGCTAAACCCGTTAGCTCCGCCTGTTAGCCCCGTTTGATAGCTAAACCTGTTAGCTCCGCTTGTTAGCTCCACCTGTTAGCTAAACCTGTTTGCTCCGCCTGTTAGCTCCACCTGTTAGCTAAACTTGTTTGCTCCGCCTGTTAGCCCCGTCTGTTAGCTAAACCCGTTAGCTCCGCTTGTTAGCTCCGCCTGTTAGCTAAACTTGTTAGCTCCGCCTGTTAGCCCCGTCTGTTAGCTAAACCTGTTAGCTCCACCTGTTAGCTCCGCTTGTTAGCTAAACCTGTTAGCTCCACCTGTTAGCTAAACCTGTTAGCTCCGCCTGTTAGCTAAACCTGTTAGCTCGGCCTGTTAGCTCGGCCTGTTAGCTCGGCCTGTTAGCTCCACCTGTTAGCTCAGCCTGTTTGCCCCGTCTGTTAGCTAAACCCGTTAGCTCCACCTGTTAGCTAAACTTGTTAGCTCCGCCTGTTAGCCCCGTCTGTTAGCTAAACCTGTTAGCTCCACCTGTTAGCTCCGCTTGTTAGCTGCGTCTGTTAGCTAAACCTGTTAGCTCCGCCTGTTAGCTAAACCTGTTAGCTCGGCCTGTTAGCTCCGCCTGTTAGCTAAACCTGTTAGCTCGGCCTGTTAGCTCCACCTGTTAGCTCAGCCTGTTAGCTAAACCTGTTAGCTCGGCCTGTTAGCTCCACCTTTTAGCTCAGCCTGTTAGCTCCGTCTGTTAGCTAAACCCGTTAGCTCCACCTGTTAGCTAAACCTGTTAGCTCCACCTGTTAGCTGAACCTGTTAGCTAAACCTGTTAGCTCCGCCTGTTAGCTAAACCTGTTAGCTCGGCCTGTTAGCTAAACCCGTTAGCTCCGCCTGTTAGCTGTGTCTGTTAGCTAACCTGTTAGCTCCACCTGTTAGCTCCGCCTGTTAGCTAAACCTGTTAGCTCCACCTGTTAGCTCCGCCTGTTAGCTAAACCTGTTAGCTAAACCTGTTAGCTCGGCCTGTTAGCTCCACCTGTTAGCTCAGCCTGTTTGCCCCGTCTGTTAGCTAAACCCGTTAGCTCCACCTGTTAGCTAAACCTGTTAGCTCCGCCTGTTACCTAAACCTGTTAGCTCCGCCTGTTAGCTGAACCTGTTAGCTAAACCTGTTAGCTCCGCCTGTTAGCTAAACCTGTTAGCTCGGCCTGTTAGCTCCGCCTGTTAGCTAAACTTGTTTGCTCCGCCTGTTAGCTAAACCCGTTAGCTCCGCCTGTTAGCCCCGTCTGTTAGCTAAACCTGTTAGCTAAACCCGTTAGCTCCGCCTGTTAGCCCCGTTTGATAGCTAAACCTGTTAGCTCCGCTTGTTAGCTCCACCTGTTAGCTAAACCTGTTTGCTCCGCCTGTTAGCTCCACCTGTTAGCTAAACCTGTTAGCTCCACCTGTTAGCTAAACTTGTTTGCTCCGCCTGTTAGCCCCGTCTGTTAGCTAAACCCGTTAGCTCCGCTTGTTAGCTCCGCCTGTTAGCTAAACTTGTTAGCTCCGCCTGTTAGCCCCGTCTGTTAGCTAAACCTGTTAGCTCCGCTTGTTAGCTGCGTCTGTTAGCTAAACCTGTTAGCTCCGCCTGTTAGCTAAACCTGTTAGCTCGGCCTGTTAGCTGCGTCTGTTAGCTAAACCTGTTAGCTCCACCTGTTAGCTCCACCTGTTAGCTCGGCCTGTTAGCTCCACCTGTTAGCTCAGCCTGTTAGCTAAACCTGTTAGCTCGGCCTGTTAGCTCCACCTTTTAGCTCAGCCTGTTAGCTCCGTCTGTTAGCTAAACCCGTTAGCTCCACCTGTTAGCTAAACCTGTTAGCTCCACCTGTTAGCTGAACCTGTTAGCTAAACCTGTTAGCTCCGCCTGTTAGCTAAACCTGTTAGCTCGGCCTGTTAGCTAAACCCGTTAGCTCCGCCTGTTAGCTGTGTCTGTTAGCTAAACCTGTTAGCTCCACCTGTTAGCTCCGCCTGTTAGCTAAACCTGTTAGCTCCACCTGTTAGCTCCGCCTGTTAGCTAAACCTGTTAGCTAAACCTGTTAGCTCGGCCTGTTAGCTCGACCTGTTAGCTCCACCTGTTAGCTCAGCCTGTTTGCCCCGTCTGTTAGCTAAACCCGTTAGCTCCACCTGTTAGCTAAACCTGTTAGCTCCGCCTGTTACCTAAACCTGTTAGCTCGGCCTGTTAGCTCCGCCTGTTAGCTAAACTTGTTTGCTCCGCCCGTTAGCTCCGCCTGTTAGCCCCGTCTGTTAGCTAAACCTGTTAGCTAAACCCGTTAGCTCCGCCTGTTAGCCCCGTTTGATAGCTAAACCTGTTAGCTCCGCTTGTTAGCTCCACCTGTTAGCTAAACCTGTTTGCTCCGCCTGTTAGCTCCACCTGTTAGCTAAACTTGTTTGCTCCGCCTGTTAGCCCCGTCTGTTAGCTAAACCCGTTAGCTCCGCTTGTTAGCTCCGCCTGTTAGCTAAACTTGTTAGCTCCGCCTGTTAGCCCCGTCTGTTAGCTAAACCTGTTAGCTCCACCTGTTAGCTCCGCTTGTTAGCTGCGTCTGTTAGCTAAACCTGTTAGCTCCGCCTGTTAGCTCCACCTGTTAGCTCCGCTTGTTAGCTGCGTCTGTTAGCTAAACCTGTTAGCTCCGCCTGTTAGCTAAACTTGTTAGCTCCGCCTGTTAGCCCCGTCTGTTAGCTAAACCTGTTAGCTCCGCTTGTTAGCTGCGTCTGTTAGCTAAACCTGTTAGCTCCGCCTGTTAGCTAAACCTGTTAGCTCGGCCTGTTAGCTGCGTCTGTTAGCTAAACCTGTTAGCTCCACCTGTTAGCTCCGCCTGTTAGCTAAACCTGTTAGCTCGGCCTGTTAGCTCCACCTGTTAGCTCAGCCTGTTAGCTAAACCTGTTAGCTCGGCCTGTTAGCTCAGCCTGTTAGCTCCGTCTGTTAGCTAAACCCGTTAGCTCCACCTGTTAGCTAAACCTGTTAGCTCCACCTGTTAGCTGAACCTGTTAGCTAAACCTGTTAGCTCCGCCTGTTAGCTAAACCTGTTAGCTCGGCCTGTTAGCTCCGCCTGTTAGCTAAACCTGTTAGCTAAACCTGTTTGCTCCGCCTGTTAGCTCCACCTGTTAGCTAAACTTGTTTGCTCCGCCTGTTAGCCCCGTCTGTTAGCTAAACCCGTTAGCTCCACCTGTTAGCTCCGCCTGTTAGCTAAACCTGTTAGCTTCACCTGTTAGCTAAACCTGTTAGCTCGGCCTGTTAGCTCCACCTGTTAGCTCAGCCTGTTAGCTAAACCTGTTAGCTAAACCTGTTAGCTCCACCTGTTAGCTCAGCCTGTTTGCCCCGTCTGTTAGCTAAACCCGTTAGCTCCACCTGTTAGCTAAACTTGTTAGCTCCGCCTGTTAGCCCCGTCTGTTAGCTAAACCTGTTAGCTCCACCTGTTAGCTCCGCTTGTTAGCTGCGTCTGTTAGCTAAACCTGTTAGCTCCGCCTGTTAGCTAAACCTGTTAGCTCGGCCTGTTAGCTCCGCCTGTTAGCTAAACCTGTTAGCTCGGCCTGTTAGCTCCACCTGTTAGCTCAGCCTGTTAGCTAAACCTGTTAGCTCGGCCTGTTAGCTCCACCTTTTAGCTCAGCCTGTTAGCTCCGTCTGTTAGCTAAACCCGTTAGCTCCACCTGTTAGCTAAACCTGTTAGCTCCACCTGTTAGCTGAACCTGTTAGCTAAACCTGTTAGCTCCGCCTGTTAGCTAAACCTGTTAGCTCGGCCTGTTAGCTAAACCCGTTAGCTCCGCCTGTTAGCTGTGTCTGTTAGCTAAACCTGTTAGCTCCACCTGTTAGCTCCGCCTGTTAGCTAAACCTGTTAGCTCCACCTGTTAGCTCCGCCTGTTAGCTAAACCTGTTAGCTAAACCTGTTAGCTCGGCCTGTTAGCTCCACCTGTTAGCTCAGCCTGTTTGCCCCGTCTGTTAGCTAAACCCGTTAGCTCCACCTGTTAGCTAAACCTGTTAGCTCCGCCTGTTACCTAAACCTGTTAGCTCCGCCTGTTAGCTGAACCTGTTAGCTAAACCTGTTAGCTCCGCCTGTTAGCTAAACCTGTTAGCCTCGGCCTGTTAGCTCCGCCTGTTAGCTAAACTTGTTTGCTCCGCCTGTTAGCTAAACCCGTTAGCTCCGCCTGTTAGCCCCGTCTGTTAGCTAAACCTGTTAGCTAAACCCGTTAGCTCCGCCTGTTAGCCCCGTTTGATAGCTAAACCTGTTAGCTCCGCTTGTTAGCTTCCACCTGTTAGCTAAACCTGTTAGCTCCACCTGTTAGCTAAACTTGTTTGCTCCGCCTGTTAGCCCCGTCTGTTAGCTAAACCCGTTAGCTCCGCTTGTTAGCTCCGCCTGTTAGCTAAACTTGTTAGCTCCGCCTGTTAGCCCCGTCTGTTAGCTAAACCTGTTAGCTCCGCTTGTTAGCTGCGTCTGTTAGCTAAACCTGTTAGCTCCGCCTGTTAGCTAAACCTGTTAGCTCGGCCTGTTAGCTGCGTCTGTTAGCTAAACCTGTTAGCTCCGCCTGTTAGCTAAACCTGTTAGCTCGGCCTGTTAGCTGCGTCTGTTAGCTAAACCTGTTAGCTCCACCTGTTAGCTCCGCCTGTTAGCTAAACCTGTTAGCTCGGCCTGTTAGCTCCACCTGTTAGCTCAGCCTGTTAGCTAAACCTGTTAGCTCGGCCTGTTAGCTCCACCTTTTAGCTCAGCCTGTTAGCTCCGTCTGTTAGCTAAACCCGTTAGCTCCACCTGTTAGCTAAACCTGTTAGCTCCACCTGTTAGCTGAACCTGTTAGCTAAACCTGTTAGCTCCGCCTGTTAGCTAAACCTGTTAGCTCGGCCTGTTAGCTAAACCCGTTAGCTCCGCCTGTTAGCTGTGTCTGTTAGCTAAACCTGTTAGCTCCACCTGTTAGCTCCGCCTGTTAGCTAAACCTGTTAGCTCCACCTGTTAGCTCCGCCTGTTAGCTAAACCTGTTAGCTAAACCTGTTAGCTCGGCCTGTTAGCTCGACCTGTTAGCTCCACCTGTTAGCTCAGCCTGTTTGCCCCGTCTGTTAGCTAAACCCGTTAGCTCCACCTGTTAGCTAAACCTGTTAGCTCCGCCTGTTACCTAAACCTGTTAGCTCGGCCTGTTAGCTCCGCCTGTTAGCTAAACTTGTTTGCTCCGCCTGTTAGCTAAACCCGTTAGCTCTGCCTGTTAGCCCCGTCTGTTAGCTAAACCTGTTAGCTAAACCCGTTAGCTCCGCCTGTTAGCCCCGTTTGATAGCTAAACCTGTTAGCTCCGCTTGTTAGCTCCACCTGTTAGCTAAACCTGTTTGCTCCGCCTGTTAGCTCCACCTGTTAGCTAAACTTGTTTGCTCCGCCTGTTAGCCCCGTCTGTTAGCTAAACCCGTTAGCTCCGCTTGTTAGCTCCGCCTGTTAGCTAAACTTGTTAGCTCCGCCTGTTAGCCCCGTCTGTTAGCTAAA
The DNA here is from genome assembly GCF_001444195.1 of Xiphophorus couchianus. Classification (NCBI taxonomy): domain Eukaryota; kingdom Metazoa; phylum Chordata; class Actinopteri; order Cyprinodontiformes; family Poeciliidae; genus Xiphophorus; species Xiphophorus couchianus. Next base: position 1,375,480 of record NC_040239.1, read on the forward strand.
CCTGTTAGCTCCACCTGTTAGCTCCGCTTGTTAGCTGCGTCTGTTAGCTAAACCTGTTAGCTCCGCCTGTTAGCTAAACCTGTTAGCTCGGCCTGTTAGCTGAACCTGTTAGCTAAACCTGTTAGCTCCACCTGTTAGCTGAACCTGTTAGCTAAACCTGTTAGCTAAACCTGTTAGCTCGGCCTGTTAGCTAAACCTGTTTGCTCCGCCTGTTAGCTAAACCTGTTAGCTCGGCCTGTTAGCTCCACCTTTTAGCTCAGCCTGTTAGCTCCGTCTGTTAGCTAAACCTGTTAGCCCCGTCTGTTAGCTAAACCTGTTAGCCCCGCCTGTTAGCTAAACCTGTTAGCTCGGCCTGTTAGCTAAACCTGTTTGCTCCGCCTGTTAGCTAAACCCGTTAGCTCCGCCTGTTAGCTGCGTCTGTTAGCTAAACCTGTTAGCTCCACCTGTTAGCTCCGCCTGTTAGCTAAACCTGTTAGCTCCGCCTGTTAGCTAAACCTGTTAGCTCGGCCTGTTAGCTAAACCCGTTAGCTCCGCCTGTTAGCTGTGTCTGTTAGCTAAACCTGTTAGCTCCACCTGTTAGCTCCGCCTGTTAGCTAAACCTGTTAGCTCCACCTGTTAGCTCCGCCTGTTAGCTAAACCTGTTAGCTAAACCTGTTAGCTCGGCCTGTTAGCTCGACCTGTTAGCTCCACCTGTTAGCTCAGCCTGTTTGCCCCGTCTGTTAGCTAAACCCGTTAGCTCCACCTGTTAGCTAAACCTGTTAGCTCCGCCTGTTACCTAAACCTGTTAGCTCGGCCTGTTAGCTCCGCCTGTTAGCTAAACTTGTTTGCTCCGCCTGTTAGCTAAACCCGTTAGCTCCGCCTGTTAGCCCCGTCTGTTAGCTAACCTGTTAGCTAAACCCGTTAGCTCCGCCTGTTAGCCCCGTTTGATAGCTAAACCTGTTAGCTCCACCTGTTAGCTAAACCTGTTTGCTCCGCCTGTTAGCTCCACCTGTTAGCTAAACTTGTTTGCTCCGCCTGTTAGCCCCGTCTGTTAGCTAAACCCGTTAGCTCCGCTTGTTAGCTCCGCCTGTTAGCTAAACTTGTTAGCTCCGCCTGTTAGCCCCGTCTGTTAGCTAAACCTGTTAGCTCCACCTGTTAGCTCCGCTTGTTAGCTGCGTCTGTTAGCTAAACCTGTTAGCTCCGCCTGTTAGCTAAACCTGTTAGCTCGGCCTGTTAGCTAAACCTGTTAGCTGAACCTGTTAGCTAAACCTGTTAGCTAAACCTGTTAGCTCGGCCTGTTAGCTAAACCTGTTTGCTCCGCCTGTTAGCTAAACCTGTTAGCTCGGCCTGTTAGCTCCACCTTTTAGCTCAGCCTGTTAGCTCCGTCTGTTAGCTAAACCTGTTAGCCCCGTCTGTTAGCTAAACCTGTTAGCCCCGCCTGTTAGCTAAACCTGTTAGCTCGGCCTGTTAGCTAAACCTGTTTGCTCCGCCTGTTAGCTAAACCCGTTAGCTCCGCCTGTTAGCTGCGTCTGTTAGCTAAACCTGTTAGCTCCACCTGTTAGCTCCGCCTGTTAGCTAACCTGTTAGCTCCACCTGTTAGCTCGGCCTGTTAGCTCTCCACCTGTTAGCTCAGCCTGTTAGCTAAACCTGTTAGCTTGGCCTGGTTAGCTCCACCTTTTAGTTCAGCCTGTTAGCTCCGTCTGTTAGCTAAACCGTTAGCTCCACCTGTTAGCTAAACCTTTTAGCTCCACCTGTTAGCTGAACCTGTTAGCTAAACCTGTTAGCTCCGCCTGTTAGCTAAACCTGTTAGCTCGGCCTGTTTAGCTAAACCTGTTTGCTCCGCCTGTTAGCTAAACCCGTTAGCTCCGCCTGTTAGCTGCGTCTGTTAGCTAAACCTGTTAGCTCCACCTGTTAGCTGCGTCTGTTAGCTAAACCTGTTAGCTCCACCTGTTAGCTCCGCCTGTTAGCTAAACCTGTTAGCTTCACCTGTTAGCTAAACCTGTTAGCTCGGCCTGTTAGCTCCACCTGTTAGCTCAGCCTGTTAGCTAAACCTGTTAGCTCCACCTGTTAGCCTCGGCCTGTTAGCTCGGCCTGTTAGCTCCACCTGTTAGCTCAGCCTGTTTGCCCCGTCTGTTAGCTAAACCCGTTAGCTCCACCTGTTAGCTAAACTTGTTAGCTCCGCCTGTTAGCCCCGTCTGTTAGCTAAACCTGTTAGCTCCACCTGTTAGCTCCGCTTGTTAGCTGCGTCTGTTAGCTAAACCTGTTAGCTCCGCCTGTTAGCTAAACCTGTTAGCTCCACCTGTTAGCTCCGCCTGTTAGCTAAACCTGTTAGCTCCACCTGTTAGCTCCGCCTGTTAGCTAAACCTGTTAGCTAAACCTGTTAGCTCGGCCTGTTAGCTCCACCTGTTAGCTCAGCCTGTTTGCCCCGTCTGTTAGCTAAACCCGTTAGCTCCACCTGTTAGCTAAACCTGTTAGCTCCGCCTGTTACCTAAACCTGTTAGCTCCGCCTGTTAGCTGAACCTGTTAGCTAAACCTGTTAGCTCCGCCTGTTAGCTAAACCTGTTAGCTCGGCCTGTTAGCTCCGCCTGTTAGCTAAACTTGTTTGCTCCGCCTGTTAGCTAAACCCGTTAGCTCCGCCTGTTAGCCCCGTCTGTTAGCTAAACCTGTTAGCTAAACCCGTTAGCTCCGCCTGTTAGCCCCGTTTGATAGCTAAACCTGTTAGCTCCGCTTGTTAGCTCCACCTGTTAGCTAAACCTGTTAGCTCCACCTGTTAGCTAAACTTGTTTGCTCCGCCTGTTAGCCCCGTCTGTTAGCTAAACCCGTTAGCCTCCGCTTGTTAGCTCCGCCTGTTAGCTAAACTTGTTAGCTCCGCCTGTTAGCCCCGTCTGTTAGCTAAACCTGTTAGCTCCGCTTGTTAGCTGCGTCTGTTAGCTAAACCTGTTAGCTCCGCCTGTTAGCTAAACCTGTTAGCTCGGCCTGTTAGCTGCGTCTGTTAGCTAAACCTGTTAGCTCCACCTGTTAGCTCCGCCTGTTAGCTAAACCTGTTAGCTCGGCCTGTTAGCTCCACCTGTTAGCTCAGCCTGTTAGCTAAACCTGTTAGCTCGGCCTGTTAGCTCCACCTTTTAGCTCAGCCTGTTAGCTCCGTCTGTTAGCTAAACCCGTTAGCTCCACCTGTTAGCTAAACCTGTTAGCTCCACCTGTTAGCTGAACCTGTTAGCTAAACCTGTTAGCTCCGCCTGTTAGCTAAACCTGTTAGCTCGGCCTGTTAGCTAAACCCGTTAGCTCCGCCTGTTAGCTGTGTCTGTTAGCTAAACCTGTTAGCTCCACCTGTTAGCTCCGCCTGTTAGCTAAACCTGTTAGCTCCACCTGTTAGCTCCGCCTGTTAGCTAAACCTGTTAGCTAAACCTGTTAGCTCGGCCTGTTAGCTCGACCTGTTAGCTCCACCTGTTAGCTCAGCCTGTTTGCCCCGTCTGTTAGCTAAACCCGTTAGCTCCACCTGTTAGCTAAACCTGTTAGCTCCGCCTGTTACCTAAACCTGTTAGCTCGGCCTGTTAGCTCCGCCTGTTAGCTAAACTTGTTTGCTCCGCCCGTTAGCTCCGCCTGTTAGCCCCGTCTGTTAGCTAAACCTGTTAGCTAAACCCGTTAGCTCCGCCTGTTAGCCCCGTTTGATAGCTAAACCTGTTAGCTCCGCTTGTTAGCTCCACCTGTTAGCTAAACCTGTTTGCTCCGCCTGTTAGCTCCACCTGTTAGCTAAACTTGTTTGCTCCGCCTGTTAGCCCCGTCTGTTAGCTAAACCCGTTAGCTCCGCTTGTTAGCTCCGCCTGTTAGCTAAACTTGTTAGCTCCGCCTGTTAGCCCCGTCTGTTAGCTAAACCTGTTAGCTCCACCTGTTAGCTCCGCTTGTTAGCTGCGTCTGTTAGCTAAACCTGTTAGCTCCGCCTGTTAGCTCCACCTGTTAGCTCCGCTTGTTAGCTGCGTCTGTTAGCTAAACCTGTTAGCTCCGCCTGTTAGCTAAACTTGTTAGCTCCGCCTGTTAGCCCCGTCTGTTAGCTAAACCTGTTAGCTCCGCTTGTTAGCTGCGTCTGTTAGCTAAACCTGTTAGCTCCGCCTGTTAGCTAAACCTGTTAGCTCGGCCTGTTAGCTGCGTCTGTTAGCTAAACCTGTTAGCTCCACCTGTTAGCTCCGCCTGTTAGCTAAACCTGTTAGCTCGGCCTGTTAGCTCCACCTGTTAGCTCAGCCTGTTAGCTAAACCTGTTAGCTCGGCCTGTTAGCTCAGCCTGTTAGCTCCGTCTGTTAGCTAAACCCGTTAGCTCCACCTGTTAGCTAAACCTGTTAGCTCCACCTGTTAGCTGAACCTGTTAGCTAAACCTGTTAGCTCCGCCTGTTAGCTAAACCTGTTAGCTCGGCCTGTTAGCTAAACCCGTTAGCTCCGCCTGTTAGCTGTGTCTGTTAGCTAAACCTGTTAGCTCCACCTGTTAGCTCCGCCTGTTAGCTAAACCTGTTAGCTCCGCCTGTTAGCTCCGCCTGTTAGCTAAACCTGTTAGCTCGGCCTGTTAGCTAAACCCGTTAGCTCCGCCTGTTAGCTGTGTCTGTTAGCTAAACCTGTTAGCTCGACCTGTTAGCTCCACCTGTTAGCTCAGCCTGTTTGCCCCGTCTGTTAGCTAAACCCGTTAGCTCCACCTGTTAGCTAAACCTGTTAGCTCCGCCTGTTACCTAAACCTGTTAGCTCGGTCTGTTAGCTCCGCCTGTTAGCTCCGCTTGTTAGCTCCGCCTGTTAGCTAAACTTGTTAGCTCCGCCTGTTAGCCCCGTCTGTTAGCTAAACCTGTTAGCTCCACCTGTTAGCTCCGCTTGTTAGCTGCGTCTGTTAGCTAAACCTGTTAGCTCGGCCTGTTAGCTCCACCTGTTAGCTCAGCCTGTTTGCCCCGTCTGTTAGCTAAACCCGTTAGCTCCACCTGTTAGCTAAACTTGTTAGCTCCGCCTGTTAGCCCCGTCTGTTAGCTAAACCTGTTAGCTCCGTCTGTTAGCTCCATCTGTTAGCTCCGCCTATTAGCTAAACCTGTTAGCTCCACCTGTTAGCTCCGTCTGTTAGCTAAACCTGTTAGCTCGGCCTGTTAGCTCCGCCTGTTAGCTAAACCTGTTAGCTCGGCCTGTTAGCTCCACCTGTTAGCTCAGCCTGTTAGCTAAACCTGTTAGCTCGGCCTGTTAGCTCCACCTTTTAGCTCAGCCTGTTAGCTCCGTCTGTTAGCTAAACCCGTTAGCTCCACCTGTTAGCTAAACCTGTTAGCTCCACCTGTTAGCTGAACCTGTTAGCTAAACCTGTTAGCTCCGCCTGTTAGCTAAACCTGTTAGCTCGGCCTGTTAGCTAAACCCGTTAGCTCCGCCTGTTAGCTGTGTCTGTTAGCTAAACCTGTTAGCTCCACCTGTTAGCTCCGCCTGTTAGCTAAACCTGTTAGCTCCACCTGTTAGCTCCGCCTGTTAGCTAAACCTGTTAGCTAAACCTGTTAGCTCGGCCTGTTAGCTCCACCTGTTAGCTCAGCCTGTTTGCCCCGTCTGTTAGCTAAACCCGTTAGCTCCACCTGTTAGCTAAACCTGTTAGCTCCGCCTGTTACCTAAACCTGTTAGCTCCGCCTGTTAGCTGAACCTGTTAGCTAAACCTGTTAGCTCCGCCTGTTAGCTAAACCTGTTAGCTCGGCCTGTTAGCTCCGCCTGTTAGCTAAACTTGTTTGCTCCGCCTGTTAGCTAAACCCGTTAGCTCCGCCTGTTAGCCCCGTCTGTTAGCTAAACCTGTTAGCTAAACCCGTTAGCTCCGCCTGTTAGCCCCGTTTGATAGCTAAACCTGTTAGCTCCGCTTGTTAGCTCCACCTGTTAGCTAAACCTGTTAGCTCCACCTGTTAGCTAAACTTGTTTGCTCCGCCTGTTAGCCCCGTCTGTTAGCTAAACCCGTTAGCTCCGCTTGTTAGCTCCGCCTGTTAGCTAAACTTGTTAGCTCCGCCTGTTAGCCCCGTCTGTTAGCTAAACCTGTTAGCTCCGCTTGTTAGCTGCGTCTGTTAGCTAAACCTGTTAGCTCCGCCTGTTAGCTAAACCTGTTAGCTCGGCCTGTTAGCTGCGTCTGTTAGCTAAACCTGTTAGCTCCGCCTGTTAGCTAAACCTGTTAGCTCGGCCTGTTAGCTGCGTCTGTTAGCTAAACCTGTTAGCTCCACCTGTTAGCTCCGCCTGTTAGCTAAACCTGTTAGCTCGGCCTGTTAGCTCCACCTGTTAGCTCAGCCTGTTAGCTAAACCTGTTAGCTCGGCCTGTTAGCTCCACCTTTTAGCTCAGCCTGTTAGCTCCGTCTGTTAGCTAAACCCGTTAGCTCCACCTGTTAGCTAAACCTGTTAGCTCCACCTGTTAGCTGAACCTGTTAGCTAAACCTGTTAGCTCCGCCTGTTAGCTAAACCTGTTAGCTCGGCCTGTTAGCTAAACCCGTTAGCTCCGCCTGTTAGCTGTGTCTGTTAGCTAAACCTGTTAGCTCCACCTGTTAGCTCCGCCTGTTAGCTAAACCTGTTAGCTCCACCTGTTAGCTCCGCCTGTTAGCTAAACCTGTTAGCTAAACCTGTTAGCTCGGCCTGTTAGCTCGACCTGTTTAGCTCCACCTGTTAGCTCAGCCTGTTTGCCCCGTCTGTTAGCTAAACCCGTTAGCTCCACCTGTTAGCTAAACCTGTTAGCTCCGCCTGTTACCTAAACCTGTTAGCTCGGCCTGTTAGCTCCGCCTGTTAGCTAAACTTGTTTGCTCCGCCTGTTAGCTAAACCCGTTAGCTCTGCCTGTTAGCCCCGTCTGTTAGCTAAACCTGTTAGCTAAACCCGTTAGCTCCGCCTGTTAGCCCCGTTTGATAGCTAAACCTGTTAGCTCCGCTTGTTAGCTCCACCTGTTAGCTAAACCTGTTTGCTCCGCCTGTTAGCTCCACCTGTTAGCTAAACTTGTTTGCTCCGCCTGTTAGCCCCCGTCTGTTAGCTAAACCCGTTAGCTCCGCTTGTTAGCTCCGCCTGTTAGCTAAACTTGTTAGCTCCGCCTGTTAGCCCCGTCTGTTAGCTAAACCTGTTAGCTCCACCTGTTAGCTCCGCTTGTTAGCTGCGTCTGTTAGCTAAACCTGTTAGCTCCGCCTGTTAGCTAAACCTGTTAGCTCGGCCTGTTAGCTGAACCTGTTAGCTAAACCTGTTAGCTCCACCTGTTAGCTGAACCTGTTAGCTAAACCTGTTAGCTAAACCTGTTAGCTCGGCCTGTTAGCTAAACCTGTTTGCTCCGCCTGTTAGCTAAACCTGTTAGCTCGGCCTGTTAGCTCCACCTTTTAGCTCAGCCTGTTAGCTCCGTCTGTTAGCTAAACCTGTTAGCCCCGTCTGTTAGCTAAACCTGTTAGCCCCGCCTGTTAGCTAAACCTGTTAGCTCGGCCTGTTAGCTAAACCTGTTTGCTCCGCCTGTTAGCTAAACCCGTTAGCTCCGCCTGTTAGCTGCGTCTGTTAGCTAAACCTGTTAGCTCCACCTGTTAGCTCCGCCTGTTAGCTAAACCTGTTAGCTCCGCCTGTTAGCTAAACCTGTTAGCTCGGCCTGTTAGCTAAACCCGTTAGCTCCGCCTGTTAGCTGTGTCTGTTAGCTAAACCTGTTAGCTCCACCTGTTAGCTCCGCCTGTTAGCTAAACCTGTTAGCTCCACCTGTTAGCTCCGCCTGTTAGCTAAACCTGTTAGCTAAACCTGTTAGCTCGGCCTGTTAGCTCGACCTGTTAGCTCCACCTGTTAGCTCAGCCTGTTTGCCCCGTCTGTTAGCTAAACCCGTTAGCTCCACCTGTTAGCTAAACCTGTTAGCTCCGCCTGTTACCTAAACCTGTTAGCTCGGCCTGTTAGCTCCGCCTGTTAGCTAAACTTGTTTGCTCCGCCTGTTAGCTAAACCCGTTAGCTCCGCCTGTTAGCCCCGTCTGTTAGCTAAACCTGTTAGCTAAACCCGTTAGCTCCGCCTGTTAGCCCCGTTTGATAGCTAAACCTGTTAGCTCCACCTGTTAGCTAAACCTGTTTGCTCCGCCTGTTAGCTCCACCTGTTAGCTAAACTTGTTTGCTCCGCCTGTTAGCCCCGTCTGTTAGCTAAACCCGTTAGCTCCGCTTGTTAGCTCCGCCTGTTAGCTAAACTTGTTAGCTCCGCCTGTTAGCCCCGTCTGTTAGCTAAACCTGTTAGCTCCACCTGTTAGCTCCGCTTGTTAGCTGCGTCTGTTAGCTAAACCTGTTAGCTCCGCCTGTTAGCTAAACCTGTTAGCTCGGCCTGTTAGCTAAACCTGTTAGCTGAACCTGTTAGCTAAACCTGTTAGCTAAACCTGTTAGCTCGGCCTGTTAGCTAAACCTGTTTGCTCCGCCTGTTAGCTAAACCTGTTAGCTCGGCCTGTTAGCTCCACCTTTTAGCTCAGCCTGTTAGCTCCGTCTGTTAGCTAAACCTGTTAGCCCCGTCTGTTAGCTAAACCTGTTAGCCCCGCCTGTTAGCTAAACCTGTTAGCTCGGCCTGTTAGCTAAACCTGTTTGCTCCGCCTGTTAGCTAAACCCGTTAGCTCCGCCTGTTAGCTGCGTCTGTTAGCTAAACCTGTTAGCTCCACCTGTTAGCTCCGCCTGTTAGCTAAACCTGTTAGCTCCACCTGTTAGCTCGGCCTGTTAGCTCCACCTGTTAGCTCAGCCTGTTAGCTAAACCTGTTAGCTTGGCCTGTTAGCTCCACCTTTTAGTTCAGCCTGTTAGCTCCGTCTGTTAGCTAAACCCGTTAGCTCCACCTGTTAGCTAAACCTGTTAGCTCCACCTGTTAGCTGAACCTGTTAGCTAAACCTGTTAGCTCCGCCTGTTAGCTAAACCTGTTAGCTCGGCCTGTTAGCTAAACCTGTTTGCTCCGCCTGTTAGCTAAACCCGTTAGCTCCGCCTGTTAGCTGCGTCTGTTAGCTAAACCTGTTAGCTCCACCTGTTAGCTGCGTCTGTTAGCTAAACCTGTTAGCTCCACCTGTTAGCTCCGCCTGTTAGCTAAACCTGTTAGCTTCACCTGTTAGCTAAACCTGTTAGCTCGGCCTGTTAGCTCCACCTGTTAGCTCAGCCTGTTAGCTAAACCTGTTAGCTCCACCTGTTAGCTCGGCCTGTTAGCTCGGCCTGTTAGCTCCACCTGTTAGCTCAGCCTGTTTGCCCCGTCTGTTAGCTAAACCCGTTAGCTCCACCTGTTAGCTAAACTTGTTAGCTCCGCCTGTTAGCCCCGTCTGTTAGCTAAACCTGTTAGCTCCACCTGTTAGCTCCGCTTGTTAGCTGCGTCTGTTAGCTAAACCTGTTAGCTCCGCCTGTTAGCTAAACCTGTTAGCTCGGCCTGTTAGCTCCGCCTGTTAGCTAAACCTGTTAGCTCGGCCTGTTAGCTCCACCTGTTAGCTCAGCCTGTTAGCTAAACCTGTTAGCTCGGCCTGTTAGCTCCACCTTTTAGCTCAGCCTGTTAGCTCCGTCTGTTAGCTAAACCCGTTAGCTCCACCTGTTAGCTAAACCTGTTAGCTCCACCTGTTAGCTGAACCTGTTAGCTAAACCTGTTAGCTCCGCCTGTTAGCTAAACCTGTTAGCTCGGCCTGTTAGCTAAACCCGTTAGCTCCGCCTGTTAGCTGTGTCTGTTAGCTAAACCTGTTAGCTCCACCTGTTAGCTCCGCCTGTTAGCTAAACCTGTTAGCTCCACCTGTTAGCTCCGCCTGTTAGCTAAACCTGTTAGCTAAACCTGTTAGCTCGGCCTGTTAGCTCCACCTGTTAGCTCAGCCTGTTTGCCCCGTCTGTTAGCTAAACCCGTTAGCTCCACCTGTTAGCTAAACCTGTTAGCTCCGCCTGTTACCTAAACCTGTTAGCTCCGCCTGTTAGCTGAACCTGTTAGCTAAACCTGTTAGCTCCGCCTGTTAGCTAAACCTGTTAGCTCGGCCTGTTAGCTCCGCCTGTTAGCTAAACTTGTTTGCTCCGCCTGTTAGCTAAACCCGTTAGCTCCGCCTGTTAGCCCCGTCTGTTAGCTAAACCTGTTAGCTAAACCCGTTAGCTCCGCCTGTTAGCCCCCGTTTGATAGCTAAACCTGTTAGCTCCGCTTGTTAGCTCCACCTGTTAGCTAAACCTGTTAGCTCCACCTGTTAGCTAAACTTGTTTGCTCCGCCTGTTAGCCCCGTCTGTTAGCTAAACCCGTTAGCTCCGCTTGTTAGCTCCGCCTGTTAGCTAAACTTGTTAGCTCCGCCTGTTAGCCCCGTCTGTTAGCTAAACCTGTTAGCTCCGCTTGTTAGCTGCGTCTGTTAGCTAAACCTGTTAGCTCCGCCTGTTAGCTAAACCTGTTAGCTCGGCCTGTTAGCTGCGTCTGTTAGCTAAACCTGTTAGCTCCGCCTGTTAGCTAAACCTGTTAGCTCGGCCTGTTAGCTGCGTCTGTTAGCTAAACCTGTTAGCTCCACCTGTTAGCTCCGCCTGTTAGCTAAACCTGTTAGCTCGGCCTGTTAGCTCCACCTGTTAGCTCAGCCTGTTAGCTAAACCTGTTAGCTCGGCCTGTTAGCTCCACCTTTTAGCTCAGCCTGTTAGCTCCGTCTGTTAGCTAAACCCGTTAGCTCCACCTGTTAGCTAAACCTGTTAGCTCCACCTGTTAGCTGAACCTGTTAGCTAAACCTGTTAGCTCCGCCTGTTAGCTAAACCTGTTAGCTCGGCCTGTTAGCTAAACCCGTTAGCTCCGCCTGTTAGCTGTGTCTGTTAGCTAAACCTGTTAGCTCCACCTGTTAGCTCCGCCTGTTAGCTAAACCTGTTAGCTCCACCTGTTAGCTCCGCCTGTTAGCTAAACCTGTTAGCTAAACCTGTTAGCTCGGCCTGTTAGCTCGACCTGTTAGCTCCACCTGTTAGCTCAGCCTGTTTGCCCCGTCTGTTAGCTAAACCCGTTAGCTCCACCTGTTAGCTAAACCTGTTAGCTCCGCCTGTTACCTAAACCTGTTAGCTCGGCCTGTTAGCTCCGCCTGTTAGCTAAACTTGTTTGCTCCGCCTGTTAGCTAAACCCGTTAGCTCTGCCTGTTAGCCCCGTCTGTTAGCTAAACCTGTTAGCTAAACCCGTTAGCTCCGCCTGTTAGCCCCGTTTGATAGCTAAACCTGTTAGCTCCGCTTGTTAGCTCCACCTGTTAGCTAAACCTGTTTGCTCCGCCTGTTAGCTCCACCTGTTAGCTAAACTTGTTTGCTCCGCCTGTTAGCCCCGTCTGTTAGCTAAACCCGTTAGCTCCGCTTGTTAGCTCCGCCTGTTAGCTAAACTTGTTAGCTCCGCCTGTTAGCCCCGTCTGTTAGCTAAACCTGTTAGCTCCACCTGTTAGCTCCGCTTGTTAGCTGCGTCTGTTAGCTAAACCTGTTAGCTCCGCCTGTTAGCTAAACCTGTTAGCTCGGCCTGTTAGCTGAACCTGTTAGCTAAACCTGTTAGCTCCACCTGTTAGCTGAACCTGTTAGCTAAACCTGTTAGCTAAACCTGTTAGCTCGGCCTGTTAGCTAAACCTGTTTGCTCCGCCTGTTAGCTAAACCTGTTAGCTCGGCCTGTTAGCTCCACCTTTTAGCTCAGCCTGTTAGCTCCGTCTGTTAGCTAAACCTGTTAGCCCCGTCTGTTAGCTAAACCTGTTAGCCCCGCCTGTTAGCTAAACCTGTTAGCTCGGCCTGTTAGCTAAACCTGTTTGCTCCGCCTGTTAGCTAAACCCGTTAGCTCCGCCTGTTAGCTGCGTCTGTTAGCTAAACCTGTTAGCTCCACCTGTTAGCTCCGCCTGTTAGCTAAACCTGTTAGCTCCGCCTGTTAGCTAAACCTGTTAGCTCGGCCTGTTAGCTAAAACCCGTTAGCTCCGCCTGTTAGCTGTGTCTGTTAGCTAAACCTGTTAGCTCCACCTGTTAGCTCCGCCTGTTAGCTAAACCTGTTAGCTCCACCTGTTAGCTCCGCCTGTTAGCTAAACCTGTTAGCTAAACCTGTTAGCTCGGCCTGTTAGCTCGACCTGTTAGCTCCACCTGTTAGCTCAGCCTGTTTGCCCCGTCTGTTAGCTAAACCCGTTAGCTCCACCTGTTAGCTAAACCTGTTAGCTCCGCCTGTTACCTAAACCTGTTAGCTCGGCCTGTTAGCTCCGCCTGTTAGCTAAACTTGTTTGCTCCGCCTGTTAGCTAAACCCGTTAGCTCCGCCTGTTAGCCCCGTCTGTTAGCTAAACCTGTTAGCTAAACCCGTTAGCTCCGCCTGTTAGCCCCGTTTGATAGCTAAACCTGTTAGCTCCACCTGTTAGCTAAACCTGTTTGCTCCGCCTGTTAGCTCCACCTGTTAGCTAAACTTGTTTGCTCCGCCTGTTAGCCCCGTCTGTTAGCTAAACCCGTTAGCTCCGCTTGTTAGCTCCGCCTGTTAGCTAAACTTGTTAGCTCCGCCTGTTAGCCCCGTCTGTTAGCTAAACCTGTTAGCTCCACCTGTTAGCTCCGCTTGTTAGCTGCGTCTGTTAGCTAAACCTGTTAGCTCCGCCTGTTAGCTAAACCTGTTAGCTCGGCCTGTTAGCTAAACCTGTTAGCTGAACCTGTTAGCTAAACCTGTTAGCTAAACCTGTTAGCTCGGCCTGTTAGCTAAACCTGTTTGCTCCGCCTGTTAGCTAAACCTGTTAGCTCGGCCTGTTAGCTCCACCTTTTAGCTCAGCCTGTTAGCTCCGTCTGTTAGCTAAACCTGTTAGCCCCGTCTGTTAGCTAAACCTGTTAGCCCCGCCTGTTAGCTAAACCTGTTAGCTCGGCCTGTTAGCTAAACCTGTTTGCTCCGCCTGTTAGCTAAACCCGTTAGCTCCGCCTGTTAGCTGCGTCTGTTAGCTAAACCTGTTAGCTCCACCTGTTAGCTCCGCCTGTTAGCTAAACCTGTTAGCTCCACCTGTTAGCTCGGCCTGTTAGCTCCACCTGTTAGCTCAGCCTGTTAGCTAAACCTGTTAGCTTGGCCTGTTAGCTCCACCTTTTAGTTCAGCCTGTTAGCTCCGTCTGTTAGCTAAACCCGTTAGCTCCACCTGTTAGCTAAACCTGTTAGCTCCACCTGTTAGCTGAACCTGTTAGCTAAACCTGTTAGCTCCGCCTGTTAGCTAAACCTGTTAGCTCGGCCTGTTAGCTAAACCTGTTTGCTCCGCCTGTTAGCTAAACCCGTTAGCTCCGCCTGTTAGCTGCGTCTGTTAGCTAAACCTGTTAGCTCCACCTGTTAGCTGCGTCTGTTAGCTAAACCTGTTAGCTCCACCTGTTAGCTGAACCTGTTAGCTAAACCTGTTAGCTCCGCCTGTTAGCTAAACCTGTTAGCTCGGCCTGTTAGCTAAACCTGTTTGCTCCGCCTGTTAGCTAAACCCGTTAGCTCCGCCTGTTAGCTGCGTCTGTTAGCTAAACCTGTTAGCTCCACCTGTTAGCTGCGTCTGTTAGCTAAACCTGTTAGCTCCACCTGTTAGCTCCGCCTGTTAGCTAAACCTGTTAGCTTCACCTGTTAGCTAAACCTGTTAGCTCGGCCTGTTAGCTCCACCTGTTAGCTCAGCCTGTTAGCTAAACCTGTTAGCTCCACCTGTTAGCTCGGCCTGTTAGCTCGGCCTGTTAGCTCCACCTGTTAGCTCAGCCTGTTTGCCCCGTCTGTTAGCTAAACCCGTTAGCTCCACCTGTTAGCTAAACTTGTTAGCTCCGCCTGTTAGCCCCGTCTGTTAGCTAAACCTGTTAGCTCCACCTGTTAGCTCCGCTTGTTAGCTGCGTCTGTTAGCTAAACCTGTTAGCTCCGCCTGTTAGCTAAACCTGTTAGCTCGGCCTGTTAGCTCCGCCTGTTAGCTAAACCTGTTAGCTCGGCCTGTTAGCTCCACCTGTTAGCTCAGCCTGTTAGCTAAACCTGTTAGCTCGGCCTGTTAGCTCCACCTTTTAGCTCAGCCTGTTAGCTCCGTCTGTTAGCTAAACCCGTTAGCTCCACCTGTTAGCTAAACCTGTTAGCTCCACCTGTTAGCTGAACCTGTTAGCTAAACCTGTTAGCTCCGCCTGTTAGCTAAACCTGTTAGCTCGGCCTGTTAGCTAAACCCGTTAGCTCCGCCTGTTAGCTGTGTCTGTTAGCTAAACCTGTTAGCTCCACCTGTTAGCTCCGCCTGTTAGCTAAACCTGTTAGCTCCACCTGTTAGCTCCGCCTGTTAGCTAAACCTGTTAGCTAAACCTGTTAGCTCGGCCTGTTAGCTCCACCTGTTAGCTCAGCCTGTTTGCCCCGTCTGTTAGCTAAACCCGTTAGCTCCACCTGTTAGCTAAACCTGTTAGCTCCGCCTGTTACCTAAACCTGTTAGCTCCGCCTGTTAGCTGAACCTGTTAGCTAAACCTGTTAGCTCCGCCTGTTAGCTAAACCTGTTAGCTCGGCCTGTTAGCTCCGCCTGTTAGCTAAACTTGTTTGCTCCGCCTGTTAGCTAAACCCGTTAGCTCCGCCTGTTAGCCCCGTCTGTTAGCTAAACCTGTTAGCTAAACCCGTTAGCTCCGCCTGTTAGCCCCGTTTGATAGCTAAACCTGTTAGCTCCGCTTGTTAGCTCCACCTGTTAGCTAAACCTGTTAGCTCCACCTGTTAGCTAAACTTGTTTGCTCCGCCTGTTAGCCCCGTCTGTTAGCTAAACCCGTTAGCTCCGCTTGTTAGCTCCGCCTGTTAGCTAAACTTGTTAGCTCCGCCTGTTAGCCCCGTCTGTTAGCTAAACCTGTTAGCTCCGCTTGTTAGCTGCGTCTGTTAGCTAAACCTGTTAGCTCCGCCTGTTAGCTAAACCTGTTAGCTCGGCCTGTTAGCTGCGTCTGTTAGCTAAACCTGTTAGCTCGGCCTGTTAGCTGCGTCTGTTAGCTAAACCTGTTAGCTCCGCCTGTTAGCTAAACCTGTTAGCTCGGCCTGTTAGCTGCGTCTGTTAGCTAAACCTGTTAGCTCCACCTGTTAGCTCCGCCTGTTAGCTAAACCTGTTAGCTCGGCCTGTTAGCTCCACCTGTTAGCTCAGCCTGTTAGCTAAACCTGTTAGCTCGGCCTGTTAGCTCCACCTTTTAGCTCAGCCTGTTAGCTCCGTCTGTTAGCTAAACCCGTTAGCTCCACCTGTTAGCTAAACCTGTTAGCTCCACCTGTTAGCTGAACCTGTTAGCTAAACCTGTTAGCTCCGCCTGTTAGCTAAACCTGTTAGCTCGGCCTGTTAGCTAAACCCGTTAGCTCCGCCTGTTAGCTGTGTCTGTTAGCTAAACCTGTTAGCTCCACCTGTTAGCTCCGCCTGTTAGCTAAACCTGTTAGCTCCACCTGTTAGCTCCGCCTGTTAGCTAAACCTGTTAGCTAAACCTGTTAGCTCGGCCTGTTAGCTCGACCTGTTAGCTCCACCTGTTAGCTCAGCCTGTTTGCCCCGTCTGTTAGCTAAACCCGTTAGCTCCACCTGTTAGCTAAACCTGTTAGCTCCGCCTGTTACCTAAACCTGTTAGCTCGGCCTGTTAGCTCCGCCTGTTAGCTAAACTTGTTTGCTCCGCCCGTTAGCTCCGCCTGTTAGCCCCGTCTGTTAGCTAAACCTGTTAGCTAAACCCGTTAGCTCCGCCTGTTAGCCCCGTTGATAGCTAAACCTGTTAGCTCCGCTTGTTAGCTCCACCTGTTAGCTAAACCTGTTTGCTCCGCCTGTTAGCTCCACCTGTTAGCTAAACTTGTTTGCTCCGCCTGTTAGCCCCGTCTGTTAGCTAAACCCGTTAGCTCCGCTTGTTAGCTCCGCCTGTTAGCTAAACTTGTTAGCTCCGCCTGTTAGCCCCGTCTGTTAGCTAAACCTGTTAGCTCCACCTGTTAGCTCCGCTTGTTAGCTGCGTCTGTTAGCTAAACCTGTTAGCTCCGCCTGTTAGCTCCACCTGTTAGCTCCGCTTGTTAGCTGCGTCTGTTAGCTAAACCTGTTAGCTCCGCCTGTTAGCTAAACTTGTTAGCTCCGCCTGTTAGCCCCGTCTGTTAGCTAAACCTGTTAGCTCCGCTTGTTAGCTGCGTCTGTTAGCTAAACCTGTTAGCTCCGCCTGTTAGCTAAACCTGTTAGCTCGGCCTGTTAGCTGCGTCTGTTAGCTAAACCTGTTAGCTCCACCTGTTAGCTCCGCCTGTTAGCTAAACCTGTTAGCTCGGCCTGTTAGCTCCACCTGTTAGCTCAGCCTGTTAGCTAAACCTGTTAGCTCGGCCTGTTAGCTCAGCCTGTTAGCTCCGTCTGTTAGCTAAACCCGTTAGCTCCACCTGTTAGCTAAACCTGTTAGCTCCACCTGTTAGCTGAACCTGTTAGCTAAACCTGTTAGCTCCGCCTGTTAGCTAAACCTGTTAGCTCGGCCTGTTAGCTAAACCCGTTAGCTCCGCCTGTTAGCTGTGTCTGTTAGCTAAACCTGTTAGCTCCACCTGTTAGCTCCCGCCTGTTAGCTAAACCTGTTAGCTCCGCCTGTTAGCTCCGCCTGTTAGCTAAACCTGTTAGCTCGGCCTGTTAGCTAAACCCGTTAGCTCCGCCTGTTAGCTGTGTCTGTTAGCTAAACCTGTTAGCTCGACCTGTTAGCTCCACCTGTTAGCTCAGCCTGTTTGCCCCGTCTGTTAGCTAAACCCGTTAGCTCCACCTGTTAGCTAAACCTGTTAGCTCCGCCTGTTACCTAAACCTGTTAGCTCGGTCTGTTAGCTCCGCCTGTTAGCTCCGCTTGTTAGCTCCGCCTGTTAGCTAAACTTGTTAGCTCCGCCTGTTAGCCCCGTCTGTTAGCTAAACCTGTTAGCTCCACCTGTTAGCTCCGCTTGTTAGCTGCGTCTGTTAGCTAAACCTGTTAGCTCGGCCTGTTAGCTCCACCTGTTAGCTCAGCCTGTTTGCCCCGTCTGTTAGCTAAACCCGTTAGCTCCACCTGTTAGCTAAACTTGTTAGCTCCGCCTGTTAGCCCCGTCTGTTAGCTAAACCTGTTAGCTCCGTCTGTTAGCTCCATCTGTTAGCTCCGCCTATTAGCTAAACCTGTTAGCTCCACCTGTTAGCTCCGTCTGTTAGCTAAACCTGTTAGCTAAACCTGTTAGCTCCACCTTTTAGCTCCACTTGTTAGCTCCGCCTGTTAGCTCCGTCTGTTACCTTAACCTGTTAGCTCCGCTTGTTAGCTCCGCCTGTTAGCTAAACCTGTTAGCTCCGTCTGTTAGCTAAACCTGTTAGCTCCATCTGTTAGCTCCGCCTATTAGCTAAACCTGTTAGCTCCACCTGTTAGCTCCGTCTGTTAGCTAAACCTGTTAGCTCCACCTGTTACCTAAACCTGTTAGCTCCGCCTGTTAGCTCCGCCTGTTAGCTAAACCTGTTAGCTCCACCTGTTAGCTAAACCTGTTAGCTCCGCCTGTTACCTAAACCTGTTAGCTCCGCCTGTTAGCTAAACCTGTTAGCTCGGCCTGTTAGCTCCACCTGTTAGCTCAGCCTGTTAGCTAAACCTGTTAGCTTGGCCTGTTAGCTCCACCTTTTAGTTCAGCCTGTTAGCTCCGTCTGTTAGCTAAACCTGTTAGCTCCACCTGTTAGCTAAACCTGTTAGCTCCACCTGTTAGCTGAACCTGTTAGCTAAACCTGTTAGCTCCGCCTGTTAGCTAAACCTGTTAGCTCGGCCTGTTAGCTAAACCTGTTTGCTCCGCCTGTTAGCTAAACCCGTTAGCTCCGTCTGTTAGCTAAACCTGTTAGCTCCACCTGTTAGCTGCGTCTGTTAGCTAAACCTGTTAGCTCCACCTGTTAGCTCCGCCTGTTAGCTAAACCTGTTAGCTTCACCTGTTAGCTAAACCTGTTAGCTCGGCCTGTTAGCTCAGCCTGTTAGCTAAACCTGTTAGCTCCACCTGTTAGCTCCGCCGGTTAGCTAAACCTGTTAGCTCCACCTGTTAGCTAAACCTGTTAGCTCCGCCTGTTAGCTAAACCTGTTAGCTCCGCCTGTTAGCTAAACCTGTTAGCTCGGCCTGTTAGCTCGGCCTGTTAGCTCCACCTGTTAGCTCAGCCTGTTTGCCCCGACTGTTAGCTAAACCCGTTAGCTCCACCTGTTAGCTAAACCTGTTAGCTCCGCCTGTTACCAAAACCTGTTAGCTCCGCCTGTTAGCTGAACCTGTTAGCTAAACCTGTTAGCTCCGCCTGTTAGCTAAACCTGTTAGCTCGGCCTGTTAGCTAAACCTGTTTGCTCCGCCTGTTAGCTAAACCCGTTAGTTCCGCCTGTTAGCTAAACCTGTTAGCTCCACCTGTTAGCTCCGCCTGTTAGCTCCACCTTTTAGCTCAGCCTGTTAGCCCCGTCTGTTAGCTAAACCTGTTAGCTCGGCCTGTTAGCTAAACCTGTTTGCTCCGCCTGTTAGCTAAACCCGTTAGCTCCGCCTGTTAGCTGCGTCTGTTAGCTAAACCTGTTAGCTCCACCTGTTAGCTCCGCCTGTTAGCTAAACCTGTTAGCTCCACCTGTTAGCTAAACCTGTTAGCTCGGCCTGTTAGCTCCACCTGTTAGCTCAGCCTGTTAGCTTGGCCTGTTAGCTCCACCTTTTAGTTCAGCCTGTTAGCTCCGTCTGTTAGCTAAACCCGTTAGCTCCACCTGTTAGCTAAACCTGTTAGCTGAACCTGTTAGCTAAACCTGTTAGCTAAACCTGTTAGCTCGGCCTGTTAGCTAAACCCGTTAGCTCCACCTTTTAGTTCAGCCTGTTAGCTCCGTCTGTTAGCTAAACCCGTTAGCTCCACCTGTTAGCTAAACCTGTTAGCTGAACCTGTTAGCTAAACCTGTTAGCTAAACCTGTTAGCTCGGCCTGTTAGCTAAACCCGT
Organism: Xiphophorus couchianus; assembly: GCF_001444195.1. NCBI lineage: Eukaryota > Metazoa > Chordata > Actinopteri > Cyprinodontiformes > Poeciliidae > Xiphophorus > Xiphophorus couchianus. Next base: position 1,394,212 of record NC_040239.1, read on the forward strand.
TAGCTCCGCCTGTTAGCTGCGTCTGTTAGCTAAACCTGTTAGCTCCACCTGTTAGCTCCGCCTGTTAGCTCCGCCTGTTAGCTAAACCTGTTAGCTAAACCTGTTAGCTCGGCCTGTTAGCTCCGCCTGTTAGCTAAACTTGTTTGCTCCGCCTGTTAGCTAAACCCGTTAGCTCCGCCTGTTAGCCCCGTCTGTTAGCTAAACCTGTTAGCTCCGCCTGTTAGCTCCACCTGTTAGCTAAACCCGTTAGCTCCGCCTGTTAGCCCCGTTTGTTAGCTCCACCTGTTAGCTAAACCTGTTTGCTCCGCCTGTTAGCTCCACCTGTTAGCTAAACTTGTTAGCCCCGTCTGTTAGCTAAACCCGTTAGCTCCGCTTGTTAGCTCAGCCTGTTAGCTAAACCTGTTAGCTTGGCCTGTTAGCTCCACCTTTTAGTTCAGCCTGTTAGCTCCGTCTGTTAGCTAAACCCGTTAGCTCCACCTGTTAGCTAAACCTGTTAGCTCCACCTGTTAGCTGAACCTGTTAGCTAAACCTGTTAGCTCCGTCTGTTAGCTAAACCCGTTAGCTCCACCTGTTAGCTAAACCTGTTAGCTCCACCTGTTAGCTGAACCTGTTAGCTAAACCTGTTAGCTCCGCCTGTTAGCTAAACCTGTTAGCTCGGCCTGTTAGCTAAACCTGTTTGCTCCGCCTGTTAGCTAAACCCGTTAGCTCCGTCTGTTAGCTAAACCTGTTAGCTCCACCTGTTAGCTGCGTCTGTTAGCTAAACCTGTTAGCTCCACCTGTTAGCTCCGCCTGTTAGCTAAACCTGTTAGCTCCGCCTGTTACCTAAACCTGTTAGCTCGGCCTGTTAGCTCAGCCTGTTAGCTAAACCTGTTAGCTCCACCTGTTAGCTCCGCCGGTTAGCTAAACCTGTTAGCTCCACCTGTTAGCTAAACCTGTTAGCTCCGCCTGTTAGCTAAACCTGTTAGCTCCGCCTGTTAGCTAAACCTGTTAGCTCGGCCTGTTAGCTCGGCCTGTTAGCTCCACCTGTTAGCTCAGCCTGTTTGCCCCGACTGTTAGCTAAACCCGTTAGCTCCACCTGTTAGCTAAACCTGTTAGCTCCGCCTGTTACCAAAACCTGTTAGCTCCGCCTGTTACCAAAACCTGTTAGCCCCGTCTGTTAGCTAAACCTGTTAGCTCCGCCTGTTAGCTCCACCTGTTAGCTAAACCCGTTAGCTCCGCCTGTTAGCCCCGTTTGTTAGCTCCACCTGTTAGCTAAACCTGTTTGCTCCGCCTGTTAGCTCCACCTGTTAGCTCGGCCTGTTAGCTAAACCTGTTTGCTCCGCCTGTTAGCTAAACCCGTTAGTTCCGCCTGTTAGCTAAACCTGTTAGCTCCACCTGTTAGCTCCGCCTGTTAGCTCCACCTTTTAGCTCAGCCTGTTAGCCCCGTCTGTTAGCTAAACCTGTTAGCTCGGCCTGTTAGCTAAACCTGTTTGCTCCGCCTGTTAGCTAAACCCGTTAGCTCCGCCTGTTAGCTGCGTCTGTTAGCTAAACCTGTTAGCTCCACCTGTTAGCTCCGCCTGTTAGCTAAACCTGTTAGCTCCACCTGTTAGCTAAACCTGTTAGCTCGGCCTGTTAGCTCCACCTGTTAGCTCAGCCTGTTAGCTTGGCCTGTTAGCTCCACCTTTTAGTTCAGCCTGTTAGCTCCGTCTGTTAGCTAAACCCGTTAGCTCCACCTGTTAGCTAAACCTGTTAGCTGAACCTGTTAGCTAAACCTGTTAGCTAAACCTGTTAGCTCGGCCTGTTAGCTAAACCCGTTAGCTCCACCTTTTAGTTCAGCCTGTTAGCTCCGTCTGTTAGCTAAACCCGTTAGCTCCACCTGTTAGCTAAACCTGTTAGCTGAACCTGTTAGCTAAACCTGTTAGCTAAACCTGTTAGCTCGGCCTGTTAGCTAAACCTGTTTGCTCCGCCTGTTAGCTAAACCCGTTAGCTCCGCCTGTTAGCTGCGTCTGTTAGCTAAACCTGTTAGCTCCACCTGTTAGCTGCGTCTGTTAGCTAAACCTGTTAGCTCCACCTGTTAGCTCCGCCTGTTAGCTAAACCTGTTAGCTTCACCTGTTAGCTAAACCTGTTAGCTCGGCCTGTTAGCTCCACCTGTTAGCTCAGCCTGTTAGCTAAACCTGTTAGCTCCACCTGTTAGCTCCGCCTGTTAGCTAAACCTGTTAGCTCCACCTGTTAGCTAAACCTGTTAGCTCCGCCTGTTAGCTAAACCTGTTAGCTCCGCCTGTTAGCTAAACCTGTTAGCTCGGCCTGTTAGCTAAACCTGTTTGCTCCGCCTGTTAGCTAAACCCGTTAGCTCCGCCTGTTAGCTGCGTCTGTTAGCTAAACCTGTTAGCTCCACCTGTTAGCTCGGCCTGTTAGCTCCACCTGTTAGCTCAGCCTGTTAGCTAAACCTGTTAGCTTGGCCTGTTAGCTCCACCTTTTAGTTCAGCCTGTTAGCTCCGTCTGTTAGCTAAACCCGTTAGCTCCACCTGTTAGCTAAACCTGTTAGCTCCACCTGTTAGCTGAACCTGTTAGCTAAACCTGTTAGCTCCGCCTGTTAGCTAAACCTGTTAGCTCGGCCTGTTAGCTAAACCTGTTTGCTCCGCCTGTTAGCTAAACCCGTTAGCTCCGCCTGTTAGCTGCGTCTGTTAGCTAAACCTGTTAGCTCCACCTGTTAGCTGCGTCTGTTAGCTAAACCTGTTAGCTCCACCTGTTAGCTCCGCCTGTTAGCTAAACCTGTTAGCTTCACCTGTTAGCTAAACCTGTTAGCTCGGCCTGTTAGCTCCACCTGTTAGCTCAGCCTGTTAGCTAAACCTGTTAGCTCCACCTGTTAGCTCCGCCTGTTAGCTAAACCTGTTAGCTGCACCTGTTAGCTAAACCTGTTAGCTCCGCCTGTTAGCTAAACCTGTTAGCTCCGCCTGTTAGCTAAACCTGTTAGCTCGGCCTGTTAGCTCGGCCTGTTAGCTCCACCTGTTAGCTCAGCCTGTTTGCCCCGTCTGTTAGCTAAACCTGTTAGCTCCGCCTGTTAGCTAAACCTGTTAGCTCGGCCTGTTAGCTAAACCTGTTTGCTCCGCCTGTTAGCTAAACCCGTTAGCTCGGCCTGTTAGCTCCACCTGTTAGCTCAGCCTGTTAGCTAAACCTGTTAGCTTGGCCTGTTAGCTCCACCTTTTAGTTCAGCCTGTTAGCTCCGTCTGTTAGCTAAACCCGTTAGCTCCACCTGTTAGCTAAACCTGTTAGCTCCACCTGTTAGCTGAACCTGTTAGCTAAACCTGTTAGCTCCGCCTGTTAGCTAAACCTGTTAGCTCGGCCTGTTAGCTAAACCTGTTTGCTCCGCCTGTTAGCTAAACCCGTTAGCTCCGCCTGTTAGCTGCGTCTGTTAGCTAAACCTGTTAGCTCCACCTGTTAGCTGCGTCTGTTAGCTAAACCTGTTAGCTCCACCTGTTAGCTCCGCCTGTTAGCTAAACCTGTTAGCTTCACCTGTTAGCTAAACCTGTTAGCTCGGCCTGTTAGCTCCACCTGTTAGCTCAGCCTGTTAGCTAAACCTGTTAGCTCCACCTGTTAGCTCCGCCTGTTAGCTAAACCTGTTAGCTTCACCTGTTAGCTAAACCTGTTAGCTCGGCCTGTTAGCTCCACCTGTTAGCTCAGCCTGTTAGCTAAACCTGTTAGCTCCACCTGTTAGCTCCGCCTGTTAGCTAAACCTGTTAGCTCCACCTGTTAGCTAAACCTGTTAGCTCCGCCTGTTAGCTAAACCTGTTAGCTCCGCCTGTTAGCTAAACCTGTTAGCTCGGCCTGTTAGCTCGGCCTGTTAGCTCCACCTGTTAGCTCAGCCTGTTTGCCCCGTCTGTTAGCTAAACCCGTTAGCTCCACCTGTTAGCTAAACCTGTTAGCTCCGCCTGTTACCAAAACCTGTTAGCTCCGCCTGTTAGCTGAACCTGTTAGCTAAACCTGTTAGCTCCGCCTGTTAGCTAAACCTGTTAGCTCGGCCTGTTAGCTAAACCTGTTTGCTCCGCCTGTTAGCTAAACCCGTTAGTTCCGCCTGTTAGCTAAACCTGTTAGCTCCACCTGTTAGCTCCGCCTGTTAGCTAAACCTGTTAGCTCCACCTGTTAGCTCCGCCTGTTAGCTAAACCTGTTAGCTCCACCTGTTAGCTCGGCCTGTTAGCTCCACCTGTTAGCTCAGCCTGTTAGCTAAACCTGTTAGCTTGGCCTGTTAGCTCCACCTTTTAGTTCAGCCTGTTAGCTCCGTCTGTTAGCTAAACCCGTTAGCTCCACCTGTTAGCTAAACCTGTTAGCTCCACCTGTTAGCTGAACCTGTTAGCTAAACCTGTTAGCTCCGCCTGTTAGCTAAACCTGTTAGCTCGGCCTGTTAGCTAAACCTGTTTGCTCCGCCTGTTAGCTGCGTCTGTTAGCTAAACCTGTTAGCTCCACCTGTTAGCTGCGTCTGTTAGCTAAACCTGTTAGCTCCACCTGTTAGCTGCGTCTGTTAGCTAAACCTGTTAGCTCCACCTGTTAGCTAAACCTGTTAGCTCGGCCTGTTAGCTCCACCTGTTAGCTAAACCTGTTAGCTCCACCTGTTAGCTCCGCCTGTTAGCTAAACCTGTTAGCTCCACCTGTTAGCTAAACCTGTTAGCTCCGCCTGTTAGCTAAACCTGTTAGCTCCACCTGTTAGCTCGGCCTGTTAGCTCGGCCTGTTAGCTCCACCTGTTAGCTCAGCCTGTTTGCCCCGTCTGTTAGCTAAACCCGTTAGCACCACCTGTTAGCTAAACCTGTTAGCTCCGCCTGTTACCAAAACCTGTTAGCTCCGCCTGTTAGCTGAACCTGTTAGCTAAACCTGTTAGCTCCGCCTGTTAGCTAAACCTGTTAGCTCGGCCTGTTAGCTAAACCTGTTTGCTCCGCCTGTTAGCTAAACCCGTTAGTTCCGCCTGTTAGCTAAACCTGTTAGCTCCACCTGTTAGCTCCGCCTGTTAGCTAAACCTGATAGCTCCACCTGTTACCTAAACCTGTTAGCTAAACCTGTTAGCTCGGCCTGTTAGCTCCACCTTTTAGCTCAGCCTGTTAGCCCCGTCTGTTAGCTAAACCTGTTAGCCCCGCCTGTTAGCTAAACCTGTTAGCTCGGCCTGTTAGCTAAACCTGTTTGCTCCGCCTGTTAGCTAAACCTGTTAGCTCGGCCTGTTAGCTAAACCTGTTTGCTCCGCCTGTTAGCTAAACCCGTTAGCTCTGCCTGTTAGCTGCGTCTGTTAGCTAAACCTGTTAGCTCCACCTGTTAGCTCCGCCTGTTAGCTAAACCTGTTAGCTCCACCTGTTAGCTCCGCCTGTTAGCTAAACCTGTTAGCTCCACCTGTTAGCTCGGCCTGTTAGCTCCACCTGTTAGCTCAGCCTGTTAGCTAAACCTGTTAGCTTGGCCTGTTAGCTCCACCTTTTAGTTCAGCCTGTTAGCTCCGTCTGTTAGCTAAACCCGTTAGCTCCACCTGTTAGCTAAACCTGTTAGCTCCACCTGTTAGCTGAACCTGTTAGCTCCGCCTGTTAGCTAAACCTGTTAGCTCGGCCTGTTAGCTAAACCTGTTTGCTCCGCCTGTTAGCTAAACCCGTTAGCTCCGCCTGTTAGCTGCGTCTGTTAGCTAAACCTGTTAGCTCCACCTGTTAGCTGCGTCTGTTAGCTAAACCTGTTAGCTCCACCTGTTAGCTAAACCTGTTAGCTCGGCCTGTTAGCTCCACCTGTTAGCTAAACCTGTTAGCTCCACCTGTTAGCTCCGCCTGTTAGCTAAACCTGTTAGCTCCACCTGTTAGCTAAACCTGTTAGCTGAACCTGTTAGCTAAACCTGTTAGCTCCGCCTGTTAGCTAAACCTGTTAGCTCGGCCTGTTAGCTAAACCTGTTTGCTCCGCCTGTTAGCTAAACCCGTTAGTTCCGCCTGTTAGCTAAACCTGTTAGCTCCACCTGTTAGCTCCGCCTGTTAGCTAAACCTGATAGCTCCACCTGTTACCTAAACCTGTTAGCTAAACCTGTTAGCTCGGCCTGTTAGCTCCACCTTTTAGCTCAGCCTGTTAGCCCCGTCTGTTAGCTAAACCTGTTAGCCCCGCCTGTTAGCTAAACCTGTTAGCTCGGCCTGTTAGCTAAACCTGTTTGCTCCGCCTGTTAGCTAAACCCGTTAGCTCTGCCTGTTAGCTGCGTCTGTTAGCTAAACCTGTTAGCTCCACCTGTTAGCTCCGCCTGTTAGCTAAACCTGTTAGCTCCACCTGTTAGCTAAACCTGTTAGCTCGGCCTGTTAGCTCCACCTGTTAGCTCAGCCTGTTAGCTTGGCCTGTTAGCTCCACCTTTTAGTTCAGCCTGTTAGCTCCGTCTGTTAGCTAAACCCGTTAGCTCCACCTGTTAGCTAAACCTGTTAGCTCCACCTGTTAGCTGAACCTGTTAGCTAAACCTGTTAGCTAAACCTGTTAGCTCGGCCTGTTAGCTAAACCCGTTAGCTCCGCCTGTTAGCTGCGTCTGTTAGCTAAACCTGTTAGCTCCACCTGTTAGCTCCGCCTGTTAGCTCCGCCTGTTAGCTAAACCTGTTAGCTCCGCCTGTTAGCTCCGCCTGTTAGCTAAACCTGTTAGCTAAACCTGTTAGCTCGGCCTGTTAGCTCCGCCTGTTAGCTAAACCTGTTAGCTAAACCTGTTAGCTCGGCCTGTTAGCTCCACCTGTTAGCTCAGCCTGTTTGCCCCGTCTGTTAGCTAAACCCGTTAGCTCCACCTGTTAGCTAAACCTGTTAGCTCCGCCTGTTACCTAAACCTGTTAGCTCCGCCTGTTAGCTGAACCTGTTAGCTAAACCTGTTAGCTCCGCCTGTTAGCTAAACCTGTTAGCTCGGCCTGTTAGCTCCGCCTGTTCGCTAAACTTGTTTGCTCCGCCTGTTAGCTAAACCCGTTAGCTCCGCCTGTTAGCCCCGTCTGTTAGCTAAACCTGTTAGCTCCGCCTGTTAGCTCCACCTGTTAGCTAAACCCGTTAGCTCCGCCTGTTAGCCCCGTTTGTTAGCTCCACCTGTTAGCTAAACCTGTTAGCTCCACCTGTTAGCTAAACCTGTTAGCTCCACCTGTTAGCTCCGCCTGTTAGCTAAACCTGTTAGCTTCACCTGTTAGCTAAACCTGTTAGCTCGGCCTGTTAGCTCCACCTGTTAGCTCAGCCTGTTAGCTAAACCTGTTAGCTCCGCCTGTTACCTAAACCTGTTAGCTCCGCCTGTTAGCTGAACCTGTTAGCTAAACCTGTTAGCTCGGCCTGTTAGCTCCGCCTGTTCGCTAAACTTGTTTGCTCCGCCTGTTAGCTAAACCCGTTAGCTCCGCCTGTTAGCCCCGTCTGTTAGCTAAACCTGTTAGCTCCGCCTGTTAGCTCCACCTGTTAGCTAAACCCGTTAGCTCCGCCTGTTAGCCCCGTTGTTAGCTCCACCTGTTAGCTAAACCTGTTAGCTCCACCTGTTAGCTAAACCTGTTAGCTCCACCTGTTAGCTCCGCCTGTTAGCTAAACCTGTTAGCTTCACCTGTTAGCTAAACCTGTTAGCTCGGCCTGTTAGCTCCACCTGTTAGCTCAGCCTGTTAGCTAAACCTGTTAGCTCCACCTGTTAGCTCCGCCTGTTAGCTAAACCTGTTAGCTCGGCCTGTTAGCTCGGCCTGTTAGCTCCACCTGTTAGCTCAGCCTGTTTGCCCCGTCTGTTAGCTAAACCCGTTAGCTCCACCTGTTAGCTAAACCTGTTAGCTCCGCCTGTTACCAAAACCTGTTAGCTCCGCCTGTTAGCTGAACCTGTTAGCTAAACCTGTTAGCTCCGCCTGTTAGCTAAACCTGTTAGCTCGGCCTGTTAGCTAAACCTGTTTGCTCCGCCTGTTAGCTAAACCCGTTAGTTCCGCCTGTTAGCTAAACCTGTTTAGGCTCCACCTGTTAGCCTCGCCTGTTAGCTAAACCTGTTAGCTCCACCTGTTACCTAAACCTGTTAGCTCGGCCTGTTAGCTCCACCTTTTAGCTCAGCCTGTTAGCCCCGTCTGTTAGCTAAACCTGTTAGCCCCGCCTGTTAGCTAAACCTGTTAGCTCGGCCTGTTAGCTAAACCTGTTTGGCTCCGCTTGTTACCAAACCCGTTAGCTCCGCCTGTTAGCTGCGTCTGTTAGCTAAACCTGTTTAGCTCCACCTGTTAGCTCCGCCTGTTAGCTAAACCTGTTAGCTCCACCTGTTAGCTAAACCTGTTAGCTCGGCCTGTTAGCTCCACCTGTTAGCTCAGCCTGTTAGCTTGGCCTGTTAGCTCCACCTTTTAGTTCAGCCTGTTAGCTCCGTCTGTTAGCTAAACCCGTTAGCTCCACCTGTTAGCTAAACCTGTTAGCTCCGCCTGTTACCAAAACCTGTTAGCTCCGCCTGTTAGCTGAACCTGTTAGCTAAACCTGTTAGCTCCGCCTGTTAGCTAAACCTGTTAGCTCGGCCTGTTAGCTAAACCTGTTGCTTGCTCCGCCTGTTAGCTAAAACCCGTTAGTTCCGCCTGTTAGCTAAAACCTGTTTAGCTCCACCTGTTAGCTCCGCCTGTTAGCTAACCTGTTAGCTCCCACCTGTTACCTAAACCTGTTAGCTCGGCCTGTTAGCTCCACCTTTTAGCTCAGCCTGTTAGCCCCAGTCTGTTAGCTAAACCTGTTAGCCCCGCCTGTTAGCTAAACCTGTTAGCTCGGCCTGTTAGCTAAACCTGTTTGCTCCCCTGTTAGCTAAAACCCGTTAGCTCCGCCTGTTAGCTGCGTCTGTTAGCTAAAACCTGTTGCTCCACCTGTTAGCTCCGCCTGTTAGCTAAACCTGTTGCTCCACCTGTTAGCTAACCTGTTAGCTCGCCTGTTAGCTCCACCTGTTAGCTCAGCCTGTTAGCTTGGGCCTGTTAGGCTCCACCTTTTAGTTCAGCCTGTTAGCTCCGTCTTTAGCTAAACCCGTTAGCCTCCACCTGTTAGCTAAACCTGTTAGCTCCACCTGTTAGCTGAACCTGTTAGCTAAACCTTTAGCTCGGCCTGTTTAGCTAAACCCGTTAGCTCCGCCTGTTAGCTGCGTCTGTTAGCTAAACCTGTTAGCTCCACCTGTTAGCTTCCGCCTGTTAGCTCCGCCTGTTTAGCTAAACCTGTTAGCTAAACCTGGTTAGCCTCGGCCTGTTAGCTCCACCTTTTAGCTCAGCCTGTTTGCCCCGTCTGTAGCTAAACCCTTAGCTCCACCTGTTAGCTAAACCTGTTAGCTCCGCCTGTTACCTAAACCTGTTTAGCTCCCCTGTTAGCTGAACCTGTTAGCTAAACCTGTTAGCCCGCCTGTTAGCTAAACCTGTTAGCTCGGCCTGTTAGCTCCGCCTGTTAGCTAAACTTGTGTTGCTCCGCCTGTTAGCTAAACCCGTTAGCTCCGCCTGTTAGCTCCACCTGTTGCTAAACCTGTTTGCTCCGCCTGTTAGCTAAACCCGTAGT
>NC_040239.1:1403761-1428761 GCF_001444195.1 Xiphophorus couchianus
ATTCTCTGAAGTGACAGTTGGTGAGGCTGGCCGTAATGTTTAGTGAGTGAAGCCATCGTATCAGAGTAGGGGCGGAGTGAATTACTGTACGAGTCAGCAATTAAAAGAGCTTCTTCAAATTTAAGGTGGTCACATAGTACCTGATATTTGAACCTCTCTGTCGCGTCGGCTGGGAGAATATTATCAAGGGCGAGTCTTAATCTGGCAAATTGCCTGGGATCATCCTTTGTGAACTCTGGTATTGATGGCAATGGTCCTCTGTAGATCTTCTCCCTTGTAGCTATGGCCATTGTGGGATCCAATGTTTGGGCAGGAGAGGGCATGTTGTTATCCAAGCTAAGTCCAGCTCGTGGTTGAGATAAGGGCGTGGACTGTGTCACTCGGGATTGAAAGTCAGGAGCTCTGCTGACTGCAGCTGCGGTTTGTTGTCGTACATGTAGCTCTTGTAAACGTTGGCTAAGCTCTTGTACAATGGCTGGTGGAGGTGGAGGGGGTGGAGCCAACTGTACTTCCTGATTATCTGGATAGTCACCCAGAAAGGGGATTGGAGGGGGTGGTATTGGCCACTCCTCAGCTACATTCTGTGTAGAGGATACATTGAGCTGCTCCTGCTGCAGGGAAGAGGGTTGCGTAGTTTGACGTGTGGAGATCCAAGTGTCATCAGCTGAAATGTAACTATCTGGCTGCTGTGCGAATTGTAGGCTAGTTGATCTCACCGTGGCAACATTTCGATCCATCTGCCTCCTCATGTCTTTAACCATCAGCTGAAGTCGATTATTATCCTCTTGCAGTTGCTGCACAATGGTCATGACCTCGTGTGAGATGCTGGGTAACACTGGCGTCTGTCCGACAGCTCCAGCAAAACCAGAAGTCTGGGTGAAGGGCGTCGTCTCGGCGTATCCCTCTGTAGTCTGGTGGTGTTCCACCGTGGTGTTTGATGGCAGTGTATATCCATCATAATCAGCCATCCATCCTGGCGGTCGCACAGCCCTCCGTGGACGTGCACCTGCTCGCTCGGGGTCATAATCCATATTCACTCTGTAATCACCAATCCGGCTCGAAGGACCACTATGTTATAACGCTGTTATACGTCTGGGGTTCGGAATGAAAATTGTGATCGCAGAATGTGCACCGATTAGATGCCCAGATGACCCCGAGCCAATAATGAAGCCAGGTGATGGTTTGACTCTTTAATCAGCCGGTGACAACTGGTTTACAGGCAGGATGTGCGTGGATTGAAGTTTGTAGACATTTGTGTGTGGTTCTACAAAGAAATGAATAAATACAAATTACAATCCACTATGAATGCAGATACTCATTAACAAACATATTTTAATCATATTATTTGTCTGTTTCATTAATATTAAAGCAAAAGAAAGCAACTAAACATAATATAGCTTACCATTTTAGCACAGAAATTAGCTTAGCCTAGCCTTCGCTTATTCTAAAAGAAAATCTAACAACAGGAAATGTTCTAAGTACTAAAATGCACATATAATGCCGCTTAAACATAAATACACTGCAACCTACCATTCATATGGACGCACACTCGAACAAAATAACAAAACCACCTTCAAACACCACATCCGCTGACCTGCACGGCTTCTCAAACAATGTTTTGGTATGAAAAAGGAACTGCTACTCACAAACGGCCGCGCCACCTGGTGACGAAGCTAGGAACTACAACCTGGCCTTCAGAACAGTACTTATGAATGTTAGCCAGATCATTTGGCTTTATTTATTTACATAAAATGTTTAACACAGAGTTACCTTGTCTGCTATGTGAGGTTTTAATTTTAGAATCTGAGGTTCAGAAGCCAGATTGTTTTGTTTGTTACCTGGTTGGTTAGCTGGTTGTTACCTGGTTGGTTAGCTGGTTGTTACCTGGTTGGTTAGCCGGTTGTTACCTGGTTGGTTAGCCGGTTGTTACCTGGACAGGCTCAACATGAGGAGAGAAAGTAGAACAAAGTGCAGCGTACCTCTGTGTCCACCTGTCTGCTTTGTGTGGTTTGAGTGTTTGTGTTAAGAGGCAGGAGCAGCAGGAAGCGTCACGTTTGTGTTCTGGAGGCAGTTTTGTTTGGTAAATTTACAAAAATATGCGGCACTGATAATTTATGCTTTTAAGTCTATAAATGCTGCCTTTGGCCACACAATAAACGGACCTTTAAAAGAAATAAAGATTTCAGAACTGCACTGCTTTTCTCCATTTAAAAAGGGAAGTTGCTCTAGCACCACCTAGTGTCTATCTTTGCACATCCATCCATTTTCTATGCACCCTTGTCCTTATTAGGGTCATGAAGGGAGTTGGCGTCTCTCTCCTGGCGTCTCCAGCAAGACATTTAACCTAACAATAACCCCGACAGTCATGGCTTTGGGAGAACATATAAACTCCATGCAGAAAGACCCGGACCGGGAATCGAACCCAGGACCTTCTTGCTCCAAGGTAACAGTGCTACCAACTGCACCACTGTGCAGCCCTCTTTGAACATCCCTGTCCCTAAATATTTAAACTTCTTGGTTTGTTCAGTGCTGGTTTCTTCCACTACATTCACAATAGGTCCAAGTCCTTTTCTACTCTTACCAAAGATCTAAAGAACTGAAACATTTTATTTCACTTCTTTGTGTCTGGATCTGCTTAAATCTGACTCCAACCAAACACTGAGAATGACAGACAGAAGACTAAACGTCTGTCCCAATAAACTCATTAGTTTTAGAGAGAGATTTTTCTGGAAACATTCTGAGAGCCTGAGAGAGATCTGCACAAAGACGTCCTTCTGGATTACTCTCACTTCATGAAGCTGCTCCTCTTTGAAGTCATGCAAAACTTAGAGTTCATAGTCTGCAAAAGATGATGCTGCAACAAGATGATGCTGTTGTTGACTTAAAATAACAGATCTTATTACATAGAAGACAAAATGTGATCTGTATGGAATAAAATGAAAATGTACAGAAAAGCAGAACTAGATGCACCAGACCATCAGATTTCAGGAACAGAGTAAAACTAAAAGTTCAACAGCATCAAGTAGATTTACTGTCATGTCAGTTCAATCAGAATCACTTCATCTGAAGTTAATATTTCAGCGCCATCTTCTGGACCTGCTTGTAAAAACATGAGATCAACAGGAAGCTCTTCATCGTTAGGCCACCATTAAATGAGAACTTTTATCTTAAATAAAAGTTCTATAACTTAGTTTAGTTTATAAATCACTGAATGTTTTAGCACCACAATACATTAAAGATCTGCTGTTGTTGTATCAACCTTCCAGACCTCTCAGGTTCCGGTTCTGGTTCTGCTCTGCATCCCCAGAACCAGAACCAAACGAGTAGAACCAGCTTTCAGCATCTATGCACCACAAATCTGGAACAAACTTCCAGAAAACTGTAAAACAGCTGAAACACTGACTTCTTTTAAATCTGGACTAAAAACCCGCCTGTTTAGGATTGTATTTGAAATGTAATCAATTACTAATTTATTGATGGAACTTGACTTAATGATTGATTCTATGTTGCATTGTGATTCTGTGTTTGATATGATGTAAAGCTCTTTGAAATGCCTTGCTGCTGAAATGTGCTATACAAATAAAATTTTATTGATTGATTGATTAAATAAATCTTTTGAGTTCAGCTGATACAACGACATCAATCTGTTTTCTCATTGAATATATTTAATAAATCAGTTAATGCACATTCTGCTGACTCATCTCAAGTTATTCTAAACTATTTAGCAACCAATCAGGGAAGACTTGTTAAAAGATAACTATTTTTAATAAAACCTTGTGCATCACGGTTCAAATACTGACAACCAATTCAGCATATTTTCACTTTGACACGTTGGAGGAGATTCAATTCAATGTAGATTCAAAACAGAAAAGACTAGAAATAAAAACTCAGAAAGTGAATAATTTGGCTCTTAATTAATTGTGCTTTGTGTTTTTGTCACAAACCTTTTTACCAGTTTCCACTGGTAAGAAGGTGAAATGTAAAAACATAATTCAGTCACACATTCAACATATCATGAGTTATGATAAAGTCCCAATCGCTGTGGCAGTGATGGAAGAAGCAATCATTAATCCAACCAGACAACATGCATCCAATAACTTCCTGCTGAGAGACTCAACTTTACTCATTTTAAGAAAATTATTATTTATTTCAGGAACAAACTGCATGTTAATCCCCCCAAGTGTCCTCTAGGAGGCGACAATGCTGCTAATAAAGGGAGAATAATATGTTGATGATGTAACATTTTATCTCTTTTAAAATAGAGTTTACATAAAATTAAAAACTTTGAAGGCAGCTCTTGTCACATCCAATGAGGAAACTGAGATAAAATAATTCAAATTAAATAAACTTAATAAAAAATAAATCTCAGTTCATACTGGGTAATTTTCAAAAACATTGACAAAATATGAAAAGCTCTAAGGAAATCGACTGAAAACTATCATTGGTGTTGTTATGGTAGCTCATATTTCCTGTTCTAACCTGAGCTAGTGGGAGCATGTAGATACTGAAGGTATTTATGGACCAGTGACGTCCAGTCAGGGGAGGCAGGTGAGGCTGAACCTCACCTGAGATTGATCAACCTCTTTCTAACTGCACTGGCTGCCATTCTATGGGATCATGCTCCTCCTGTCTGTACGTCGCATCAAATGGTTATAAAACATTTCATATATGAACTGATTTTTTGACTCACCAGATGTTCCTGTGGCCATGTTGTACTGGGGGGGGGGGGGGTGTCTATCTCCAGTGGTGATTGGGAGAAGATGCAAGTTGTGCTTTAATAACATCGATAAATATGATTATTGTTAGACAAAAAAATTTACTTTTCAGTGAGTGAAGCAAAACTGCCTTTCACTAAATGTTTATTCATACTGTTTAGTCAAATGATACAATGTGATTTTAATTCCTTCTAATCCAGGATTACCAAGTGAACAACTGTTAATTTTCAAAAGACTGATTTTTGAAAACCAATAAAATCAAAATACGTTTTTGTTTCAATCCGTTGACAAAAAAAAAAAATCTCTCCTGACAAATCCTCATTTTCTACCAGATTACCAATTATGAATGTTAGCTGCTGTCTTGAAGCAGTAATCACATAGTTACTTTTACTTTTTATTACTAATTTAATGTAAGTTCTCTATACTTACAAAATGCTAATTTGGCTACATTTCATCTTTTTCTTGTTCCTCTTATCACTGTGGCTCAAATATAATATTATGTTCATGTGAACTTTGGACCTGATCTGAATCATCAGGACAAAATTGATTTCTTATTGGATCCACAAACTCAGATTATGTCAACAATACATTGAATTAATTCAGTAAAGTAACTCACTGGGTCTCAACGTCTAGAGACGAAAAAGTGTTTGTGAAGAAGACATAAAATCAACTAGTTTATCAAAGACTGTTAGCTTTACATGACATGCTGAGTGTTTTTAAAGGTTTTGATTAGTTTTACCAACCTGACATGTCAGATAGTTGCTGCATCATTGATTCTTGAACAAACGTCTTCACGCTGAAAGAAAACCACTCCGGTCTCCTCGTCCCGTTCTCTCAGTGGGTGGGACAGCAGGCCGAGGTAATGTTGAACCTGTAGGATTAAGCTACTCTTGTTTTCCAGCCTCAGTTTGATTCACTAATTAGCACTACAGGGTCTGAAACTATGAAGACATTTTGTGTGATGACGCTCTCTCTCTCCTTCCAGCAGCAGTTCCTGCCACATCATCCCTTCATCATTTCTATCGCTCTGGTGGAGCTTCACTTACAGAATGATTCCCTCCAACTCCACATGTTGGACATTATAATCCGGATTATTCATTTTTCTAAGGAAAGGAGCCAGTTCATATCATATACATATATATGCATATGTTGTCATGTAAACCATGTTGTGTGTGTTGAAATGTGGCACACAAACTTCTTTCTTTAATCTGAATCTTTAGACTTACAGCACATCTCACTTCATCTTGTGTTTAACAGCCTGAATATTTAGGATAGCTCGTCTGAATGTCATTTTAAATTGATCTAATTTAACTGCAGAGTCTGATGAAGCTTATTGATGATGAAGCTTTGCTACCTGGAAACAGTAGACTGAAACTTTCAAAGGCTTTCATGTTTCCCCTCTTATCACTTTTCAAACAAAAAGAAGACAAAACTTCATCATGAACAGAAAATCTCCCAGATGAAATATTTACTGACAAAAAGGAAAAAATTAAAATTTTTATTCTAATCAGTTCAGCAAATTTTGTTCCAAAAAATAAAATAGAAAATCAGAGCATACTATAAACCAAATACTGAAAGAAATATGGACATATTTTATAATAAATAACTGAAGTAATTATTACTTGATAATTTAATTAGAATCAGGTGATTCACTAATTGCTTCAAAAAGAAGTTGTTTAATTAGATGAACACTTAAAAAAATCTCTTGTATATTTGAGCTGTTCTGTCTGGATGCTCATGAATCAGTTTAACTGGAACCATTTTCTGCTCAGGGCCCCAGAAACTCTTGGTTCGCCTCTGGCAGCTTGTGTTCCACTGGTTTGTTGGTTCAGTAAGGATTCATTTTTAGGTTAAAATACTCTGATGTTCCCCCACAACCCAACTATCGATAAGTGTGAAAGATAATGGATGGATGAATATTCTATCATGGATCAATTGTTACTCCACATCTAAAGAACAGAAGCGTTTGCGTTAATTGCGCAGCCTGAGCAACAATCAGCATCACTCTCCTCAGGTGCGCCAGTCTTCAAACTGCAGAGAAACTTTACAGATTGTTGATCTGTAAACCTGCAGAGTTTCACTGACAGGAACCAGAATCTGGATCTACCGAACCTGCAGGTTGGGACGAAATAAAGGTAAAAACACAACCAGAACCGAGGCTGTGCAGCGTCACTGCTGATTGTTTGCATGAGCAAAAATAACTGATAGATATTTAACAAGTTAAATTCAGCTGTGAGCTCATGGAGCCACGGACTGATTCACAGGAAAATCTCCCCAAAATAGGAAGAAATGCAGATTTTATTCATCCCTTTATGAACAAAACTGTTTCAAAAGTTCAAACTTTATTGAAACTTTTGAAAGTAAAACAAACTGTCATCTACTCGGTAAATTGGTTAGAAGTGTGAAGCATCATCAATAATTGGAAATCAGTAGAAATATCTCAGAGATGAAATCAGATCAGATTCACCTGAACTTTGAGCAGCTTTCAGAAAATCAGACCTCAGGTGGTTAAAAGGCAACAAGTCAGAGCAATGAAGAGAATCTGGAGCTGCTGCTTATGAATGTAGCTCATAATCACGTTCATAGTCATGATTATCACGTTCTTTTTCTTTCTATTAATCTGTTGGTAGGGCAGCACATGCCCAGTTCACATAAATTACCGTAGATTTAGAGATTTATACCTGAAAGTCTTCATTTGTCTCAACCTTTAGGATTTTAGTTGCTTATTTTACTATTAGTCTGGGAGCAGATTTATTTATTTCATTTTCAGAAATAAATATTATTGTGTGCAAACACTGAAAAGTGAGATTAGGTTTGGGGAACATTATAAAATTGTTTTACTACTTTTAAAATGTTTAAAGTATGATGCATTTATTTTTACTGTATTTTCTCCGAAGTTTAACAAGCTGCATTGATAATTAAAGTTGTTTTCAGGAAGCATCCATAAGATAAAAAAGCCAACTCTCCTGTAAATCAAGAAGCCTTTTCAGTTTAATTAAATCCTTTATGTTACTTTCAGTTTATCGTCTGACGTCAGATCCATGTTGGGCGTTTTGTAGCTGAGCTGTAATGAATCTTTTCAATCCGTCCAGGTGATTCCCGCTCAGCGTTTCCACACCAACAGGCTTCAGTCTTTTGCATCTCATTTCCCTTTGTAAATAATATGGACGATGCAAATTTCAGTTCCCGCTACATCAGGACGTGTTCAGTTGGTTCTGTGGGTCTCAGATCAGAATCCAGTTTTAGGGAAACGTATGCAAATCCATGGAAACGTTGAGCAGGTCTACAGAGAGCCGCTGTGTCAGAGAGGAGCGTCGGGCTGCAGGTAGGAACGCTGACTGCACAGGAGACGCATGAGAGTCAATTTAAAATCAGATCTTATGTTGATTTTAAAGGAACTTCATTATTGTGAGGGTTGAATTAGTTTCAGAGCTTTTCTACAGTCGATATTCTGACTTTCCACCAGGAAGAGTTCAGTGATCAACGTTCTTGTTTTCCATCAGACTGTAGCCGTCAGGTTCCTCAGAGTTTTGAGTCAAATGTGTTTCATCCAGTTGGAATAGTTTTAGTATTTTTCAAAATGTTTTACATTTAAAAAATCTTGTTACATAAACAGATTCCAGTAGGTTCAGGTAGACTGTTTGATTTTATTTTTCCAAAGGTTCCTGGATCCGATCTGATCCTCTGATTAAAATATTTAGTTTATTTTCTCTCAGTCTGAGCTCATCAGCTGATCTTTTACATAGTTTTCAACCATTTTTAGGATGAAATATGTTTGCTAGTTTGGTGCTTATTGGTTTTAGGCTGAGGAAACTGGCCTGTTTCCATGACGACCAGCATGACGAGTTAGTTTGGGTTCTGAGTTCTGATCCGCATCCAGTGACGGTTCCAACAGATCCAAACTGAACTCTGCACAGCTTCATCTATGAGACACGAAGCAGAAATATTGGTCATGGTGAAAATGAATTTTACCTTTTAGGTTTGCATCTGATTTATTAAATGATGTAAACATGGAGGAGGGTTCTGGGTTCTGGGTTCTGGGTCATGTTCCGGATCCGTCTCATAGTTACAGTCAGGCTGTATCAGTAAAGTTATTGCTACATATTCAGAGATGAAAAATATTTGATTGTTACTAATGCAGAAAGCTGATTGTTTGCAAGAGGGATCTTGGTTTGATCCACTGTGTAATCAGGCAGTTACTGGATCATCTGACAGTCAGAAGCAGAACCAGACAGCCTGGGTTCAGGTCACAAAGCAGCTCTGCAGGTTTTCAGGTGGTTTTATTGCTGTTTGTGACCTGATGTTGAAACTACGGGTTCATAAAGTCTCGTGTGACTTTTGTCGCCCCAAAGGGAGAAGATGCAGAAAAACCCCAGACTGGGATTCAAACCCACAACCTTCTTGCTGCAGGGCTTCAGTTCTGCTTAGGAACCTTCAGCAGCTGATTAAACCCAAATGTTTCAGCTTGGTCTTGGGGACAAAAGTTCTGGGTTGTTTCTGTTGTCATGGTGATTTCAGACGACAAACCTGGAAATCTTATTATAAATGTGAAAGTCTGGTCAGTGAGCAGCAGAACGAGTTCAGGTCAGGATTCACAGCTGGGAGAGTTTAGCTGCAGGCTGCTGACCACTGGTCCACCAACGATCTTTGATTTGGAGTAAAAAGTGACTGTAGGATCGACTGAAGGCCAGGAAATGAGCTGCTTACATGCATTACCTGTTATGTTGCTTCTGAAATGATTTATAGCAGCTCAGATTTTATCCTGAAGGTGGAAGATGAAACAGAACAGATGAAGAAATGAACCGGGATAGTTTACAGTTTAGCAGATCAACGGCTGGAGGAATCCAGGAAACTGTTTACTGAAAAACTGTGACTTTCTCTCTGACCAGGAGTTATCGGGTCAGAACCGTCAGTTTGGGAACTTTCTCATGTTTTAGTGATTACAGTGAGAAATATTTAGTGTGTCTGTGTTTTTCTCCCTCCCAGCTGTGAGGAAGTCATGATGGAGTGAAGACTGAAGCTGGAACCAAACACTGCTGCTCCCCGTTCTCCAGCCGCTCCCGTTCTCCTGAAGCTCCGCCTCCATCCAGCGGCTCGGTCATGAATCCGTACGGAGACGATGTGTCTGGGTTTTCTGGCGGTCCGGTTCCGTACTCGGCCTCTAACCCCAGTTACTCCGTGGATCCGTCGGTTCCTCCGTTCGTCCAGACGGGTCGCAGCACTCTGCCCCCCCCAGCTGCTCATATACCCCCCGCCCTCCCTGGCCCCGCCCTCCCTGGCCCCGCCCCCAGCTCCATACTGCCGCTGCCGGCCTTCAGCCCCATCGGTAACCCGTATGCCCCCGCCGACCTCCAGCCGCCCCAGGTCTCCGTCCCGGACCTCCAGCCGCCCCCAGACGAGTCGGGTCCGGACTTGGAGTGCGCCATCTGCTTCAGCGAGTTCAACAACGTCTTCCGCTGCCCCAAGATGCTGAACTGTAAGCACACCTTCTGCCTGGAGTGCCTGGCGCGTATGAACGTCAAGTCTCTGGAGCCCGGCGCCATCCAGTGCCCGCTGTGCCGCGGTCTGACCCCGCTGCCCCCCCTCGGCCTTCCCAAGCTGGCCACCGACTCGGACGTCCTGTCCTACCTGCCGGCCGCCATGCAGAGGGTCTACAGCATCCGCTTCGTCCGCAACAAGGGGAAGCTGCAGGTCAAAAGGTCAGCCTCACCTGGAGTCACACGGTTTCAGGCTTTTGTCTAAAACAGAACAGATTCGACTTCCTGCAGAATTTCACTTCCTTTAAAACTAAAAGGTCAGGGGTCACTGTGTTACTGTGGCAACGCTCACTCAGCAGGTTTTCACCTGCGTTCAAATTAAAACTGGTGTTAAATGTTTGTGCCGCTCTCACTTTAACAATGTTTCCAAAGGTCATCAGAGGTCAACCAGCCAAACCGCCGTAACACATTTAACCATGTGGTGTCAATCAGCTGATTCAAAGATTTTAGCTGCGCAAACAATTAATTTATAAAAACTGTCTGTGAGTCTGTGGCGGGCTGACGGCTGGAAACAATTTTTATTATAACAAACAATTTTTGCTGCACAAATGTAACGGATTGATATTTTATTAGATCTTAATACGGGGGTCTTGGCTGACCTTTGACCTCTGGAAACTTAATATCTTTAAAATGACAGCAGCACAAACAAAACATCGACACAAATTTTGTTCACATTGTTTAATTTGAAGAAGGTGGTGATGAAACTTCAGGTCAGTTTCATCTTTTTGTTCTGTGAAATTTTTCATTCTACTAATAAAATCCAAGATGTCCGTTCAGACGGCAAACGCTGTGAAAAGTATGAAATATGATTTAGTTCTGGAAAATATCAAAAATCAGATTTTTTCAGGGTTAAAGATCAGAATTAGATCATTGAATCTGCTGAGTGAAAGCAGCCAAATGAATCTGAAGTTGAGCTGCAGAGTTTTTGCTCCATCAAACTGAAAATCCTGCAGAAGTTCAATCTGCTGAATGAGATTGACCTTTAACCTTTCGACCTTTAACCTTTCAATCAGACGTTTAATTTAACTTGAAGAGTCTTAACCTCCTGGCTAACAGAGTTCTGAGATAATTCTGGATTATTTAATCTCAGATAAAATCTAACGTTGTTTGAACAGACGGACCTGTTGCTGGTTCAGACTCCAACGGAACCAAAAACACCAAAACTGAGCTGCAAACTCAGTGATTGTTTATCAATGAGGCCTGCAGCAGGTCAAAGGTCAGCTTTATTGGAGTGTCAGATACAGTGGAGTAGCTTAGCAAGCGGCTAAACGCCGTAAACTGAAATAATCAGAGGAAAAACAAACTGCAGGATTTTTCCACCAGTCAGGTTTCAGATCTGCTGATTCGTCCCTTTAATGTCAAGGTCATATTAAGGTCAATGAGTCTGAGATCTGGACGGAGTAATAAATCTGAAAACAGCCATAAATAAATGTGTGGAATTAATGACTATTTAATATAAAAGATAAACATCAGAATCTGATCTGAGAGGAACAGAACCTGGAGGCTCTAAAACTGTCACCAGGTAAAAATAACTTTATTAAAGCAAAATACTTTTTTAGATAAAATGTGCTACATATTTACATTTAACCTTATAACAGAGGATACGGTTAAATTGGTTAAATGTGTCTTAAGCTGAGAGTTGATCAGTTTCCCTCTCAGACCAGGCTTCATGGCCTAGTCCAAGTCTTTAACTCCAGAGCTGAGCCCTGGTGTGAGGAAACCGGGTCTGGTCCATATTTGGTTGGTTTTTGTCGCTCCAGAAGCTTCATGCTGGTCTTTTAGGAACCAGCCTGGATGTTTTTGCTCCGTGAAGAAATGAACCAAAAACAACCAATCAGAGTCAGGAGGCGGGGCTTAGCGCTGTCTATCAACCTCATGTAGGACAAACGGCTCCCTGTCAGGATCTCTGTTTATCTGTGGCCTTACATCCAGTTTGGTTCTGACGGATCCGGTTCTGTTCTGTCTGCAGGTCCTCTGACGGGCCGGGCCGGTCGGGTCGGCCGGGCCGCCGGTCCGTGACCTCTCTCAGGTCGGTGAACCGGACTCTGGACGTGGGGCGTCCCAGCCCGACCTCCAGGGACAGCAGGGGGGAGGCGGGCGGTTTGGGCGGCGCCCTGTTCCGTCTGACGGGCCGACCCGTCTGCCGGGCCTTCCTCCTCACCGCGGTGGTGATGATGATGGTCCTCCTCGTCGGAATCATCATCCACCTCATCAGCAAACGACTGACCTGACATCACTTCCTGTCTGCTGGGAGGAAGAAAACTGAAATATTTTATTTTAAACCCTGGAGTCTGAGCGGAGCGGGACGCAGCGGACCTTCATCTTCCTCATTTGGGTCAAAACGAACTTCTGGATGATGATGATGATGATGATGATGCTTCACATGTGGAAGGATTTTAAAGGAAGAGCTGCTGCAGTAAATCTCATCACTTCCTGTTTTTTATGTAAAGGGTTCAGGGAACAGGACAAGGTCGATCCCGGGTCAGAATCCGGTTAATCAGAACCGGGTCAGTCGGTCCAGTTTCCTCCCAGGTGAATCTAGAGGTACCAAACATTAAACCCACTGATCTGCTTCCACTTCATCACTTCAGGATCAGATCAGCTTGGATCACGTTTTCACTTTCACCTCACTTTGTTCTGCTGTTTCAGGTGGTTCTGTTCTGGTTATGGTTCTGGCTCCGGTTCTGCTCTGGCTCTGGTTATGGTTCTGTTCTGGTACCGGTTCTGGCTCCGGTTCTGCTCTGGCTCTGGTTATGGTTCTGTTCTGGTACCGGTTCTGGTTATGGTTCTGGCTCCGGTTCTGCTCTGGCTCTGGTTATGGTTCTGTTCTGGTACCGGTTCTGTTATGGTTCTGGTACCGGTTCTGCTCTGGCTCCGGTTCTGTTTCTAAATATAAACTGTTTTCTCCCTCCTGACGCAGCTGCAGATTTTAATCTAATCTTGTTGACAGATTCATGCAAACGATCCGGCTCCGGCGGTTCTGCTGTTCCGTTCAGACAGAGGGCTACACAGAACCAGCGGCCGGTTCCGGTCCAGTCCGACCCGTTCTGGTGGGTTCATCTCGGTGGCAGAAATTTGCCTGGACGTTAAAACCATCAATGCTTCCCTTCACAGAAAGTTTCCACAGCAGCTCTGAGTTTTATTTCCATAAATACTCAGCAGAGGAAACGGGTCGGTTCTCTGGGTTTGGTTCTGACGGAATGTTTTTATCTGGACGGGTCTTTACATGAACCCAGTGTTTGGACTCTGGGTGGTACTTTGGGTCATTCGAACCGACCCAGTTTGATCCGAACTTTAAATGGACCCAACAGAACCGGAACCTTTCCAGATGAACTGCTTTGAATATGAAACTTGAGCTGAAATCTGAAACGGTTCTGAAACGTGATCCGTCCAGATCGGTTCTGTCCGGTTTTATGTCCTGTCTCACTGTGCAATGAATTATAATAATAATAATGTTTTATATTTTTATAACCTTTTATATTTCGCACTGTCACACTTTGTTTTTTATCAACTTTAAATAAAGTTCAGGATAAATAAAAGTTTTTTGGTTTTGACTTGATGAAACATTTTAACATTTTTAAATGCTGGATCAGATTTTTTTTGTTTTGTTTCTACATATTTTGTATTTCAACATTATAAACTTTCATGACTGAAATATTGAATGTCCACCATACTTTAGTTTTAACTGTAAAGCTGCGGTCCAGTCAAATCATGACTGGTTTGGTTGGTTTCTAAATTGTACTGAGGAGTTTTCTGTCCTCTGACCACTGTCACCAGAGGTCAGAGGTCAGCCTGGTGACCTCTGACCTCTGGTGACAGTGGATGAAGAGAGACGGCTCTAAACTGAGAGCTGGGCGATAAAATGTCATCATTTCATTTTGTTCTTCCAGCTGAATCTGTTCAGGAGTTTAAAGTTTCTATCAGTTCTTTTAGTTCAACAGCTGAAGAAGTGAACGAACTTCATGGATTCTTTTCGTCTACAGATTCTGCTTTAAAGCATTTTGCTGGGAGAATTTTTTATTTATTCTATTGAAGATAAATTATGTAAATATTTTCTAAATTCACATCCAGACATTTATTAAACTCAACCCTTTCCCAAATTCTTTTAGCCCTCAGTGGTTTTCAGTCTCCAGGACTCTGAGCTTCATTTTTAGATGTTTCTCTGCACCGAAATGAATGAATGAATGAATTTTATCTTTTCACTGTGTCACTAAATCCTACGGAAGCCTGGCGGTCAATATTTCATTAAACTCAGGAGAAAACGATGAACCAGGACTGTTCTGGTTTATCCACTGAAACTCTGAAAATAGTTTTAGTCACATGGTCTGAACTTAATTTATTATGAATATAAATGAATACATCTAAGGATGTTACTTTATCTTTAGCAACTTGGCTTAATTCATACAGCTGGTTACATTCAATCCAGTTTAACCCCAGATATCAAACGTGCATCAGGTTGTTTATTATTCAAACTCTTAAAAACATGAAGTTTGATCTGATTGGCGTCGTGTTTCCTCCTCCAGTCTGAAGGAACAGAGAACCTTAACTTTACAGGAACCTGCAGCTTCATCTGGTTCAGAGACAAACGGCTTCAGGGGACTTTAACCAAGTGTCTCCCCCTGCTGGCGGAAATCAGCCTGAACATTTAGTCTCTTTAAATTACTGGTTTTTATTAAACTTTGATAGAAGAAAAGCTCCAGTTGAGCAGCAGCAGCTTTATTAGAAGTGAAGTGAACAGATCAT
The DNA here is from genome assembly GCF_001444195.1 of Xiphophorus couchianus. Classification (NCBI taxonomy): domain Eukaryota; kingdom Metazoa; phylum Chordata; class Actinopteri; order Cyprinodontiformes; family Poeciliidae; genus Xiphophorus; species Xiphophorus couchianus. The sequence goes on from NC_040239.1 coordinate 1,418,757, forward strand.
CCCATCCATTCACCCAGCGCCGTCTGCCACAGACTCTTCTGGATGGGAGGAAGCTTCACTCTGCAACAGACAGGAAGCGGGTCAGAACCGTCTGACTGGAGGTTTATTCTGTTACAACTGAAAATAACCACGTTTTTATCCAGCCTCTGAAGGCAACAAACACTGAGACTGATGACGATTTCATGTGACGTTGAGGCTGATTTCTGATCCCTGCAGACAAACGGACCGAATCGGTTCTGATCGTTCCGGGTCTGCAGTGAATCCAAGCTGCAGTTTGAGGCTTGGAAGGTTTTTCATCTGCCGATTTTACCAACAATCCAAAACTTAAACATTTATGCAACAAACTAAAAAAGAAAGAAGAAACTTAAAGGACATCCAGGAAATATGAATATTTAAAATATTTTTCATAAGTTTCTTCAGGAAAAAAGCAGAAACTGAACTTAGAGATCCGAATGAATCCTGATTTATTTTTATCAGAAATGATTTTTGTTGAATTTTAGGATCAAGATCATCATTTGCTGCAGAACAGATCAGCTGGCTGAACTGTTCTGATTAAACACACAAAAAATTATAAATTCATTTTCAAATTTATATCACATTTAGAGATATTCTGGGATTTTATATCATAATTAAGAATTTGCTGTTTGAAACTGGATTCACTTTTTAACTCCATAAAGTTTGTGACTTTCTGCTTCTGCAAATGTTGTAAGATTTTTTCAACAATCATCTTAAAATAAATAATCTAAATGTCTTTACAGAAACTCTGAGTTTTAGTTTCCAGAAGGAAACCTGATGAGATCAGTCAGATCTCCATAGCAACCTGTTTCTCGGCGTCAGGCTGGGTTGGGTCGGAGCGGTTCTGGGCGTCCATGTTGGTCCAGGAACCAGGTAGAGGTCTCCTGGTCTGAGTTTGGCCATGACGAAGAGCGCCTCCTCCTCCTCCTCGTCTCTGCTGCGGGACAGACAGGATGAGGGACGTGATTCTGAGTTCTGATCCGGTTCACGGCCCAGCTGATTCCATCTGGTTCTGATCCCTGCATGCGGGCCCAGGTACCTGGCAGGTTCCGGCGGTCCGGCGTCCTGCGGCTCCCTGCTGGCCATCAGCTGCAGCAGGTTCTGCAGCCGCGGCTGAGATCTGGGGATTTTCTCAGCATCCTGAAGAAACGAGAACAGAACCTTCACATCGCCGTTCAGGTCGCATCACGGATCCTGACCTTTGATCCGATCGGACGGCGTTACCATGGCGATGGCCGTGAGGATGGACACGGCTCTCTTCAGGTCTCCCTCCAGGTTCTTCCTTATGCTTCTCTCCTTCTGCAGCCGCTCCAGCAGCGACGCAACGGCCGACGCTTTCTGACGGCATTCCTCCGAACCCGAGGCCAGGCAGGACCTGGAGGGATGGAGGATGGAGAGACGGGTCGTTACATGATACAGGTTCTGGTCTAGTTGTTACCATCGGACTTTAAGTTGAACTAAAACCGCTCAGAGTGACGTGACCTCTGACCTGTAGGCCTGCTGGTAGCCCAGCAGGTTCTCCCTGGATCTCTGCAGCTCGTTGATGTGACGCGTCAGCAGTTTGCATCTCCTCCTCAGCTTCACTGATTCCTGAAGGTTTCAGGAAAAACAAGGAAAATATAAAATAAATTAAACTAATTTAACTCTAACAGCTGCAAACAAAAAGTTTTCTTTGTTTTATTCTGGAACAACAACATTCCTCTGAGAAAGTTTTACTTTCATATTTGTTTTAGTTTGCAGCTCAGATTATTCTAAAATATATCAATAATCTCCTTTTTTTTTTCCAAGAGAAAAAGTGACATTTGCTGTGTAACAAGAAAGGAGTAACAGATTTGTCAGTAAATTGTCATAAATTAATGTTTTATCTGGTTTATACTTGACTGATGTTGAGCTGCCAACACAGTGAGGACCGGTCATGCCCCTCCACTACAGCAGGGGGCAGTGAACCTAGTGAGTCTGTCTCAACTTTGAATTTGTAAGTGATTAAGATGTGTTAACATATATTAGCCAATCAGAGAGAGAGCTCTGTTAGGCTGAGCCAATAGGATTCAGAGGATCCAACAGTCAGGTGGTGAAATTAATCCAGCAGATTAAAATCCCAGAGAGCCAAGCGCAGCAGCAGCTTCCTACCTTCCTGAGGATGTTGATTTTCAGGGTCATCCTGTGGATCATGACTCGGATCTTTATGGATGTTCGACAAAGACGCTTCACTCTGTTGTGCTCGGCCCTTTTCCTCCACAGCAGCACCAAACTCTGGAGCGACAGAGACTCCACCTTGGCGCGCAGCTTCTGGTGCTCCACGGTTTCCTCCTGGATCATGGCTTTCACCCTCTGCCTGATGCTGTTCATCACGTTCTGCTTCATCTCGTCGATGATCCTGAGAACAGAGACGCTGAGAACCTGCGGCGGCCCGGAGGGAAACCTGAGGCCGCCGCTCACTCACTCCCTCTTCTCCATGTACATCTTGTTGATCTCGGTGGCGTGGTGCCGCTCCAGGACGATCAGCTCCTTATCCAGAGTTTTCTTCATGTTGATCTTCCGCTCCTGTTCGGCCAGCTGCAGCCGCTGCTCCTCTATCCTGGCAGCTGATCAGGACAGGAAGACATGAAATATGTTTTATGTGCTTTGGCCTTTCATCCTCACAATCACTCAGTTTAATATCAATAAATATGATTATTTATGAAATCTGTGACCAAGGTGGAGATTTAAGAAACTCCATATTTGTGTTCATGGAGAAACTGAGATTTTTATGTTAAAGTTAATCTGCCCAGATAGTTACTTTAACATGATTTACAATCGATATTATCTTCTGTTTTATTGACTTTATCTTCAAATACGCTATTTAAAGGTAGTTCAATCTAAAAACGAACCTCCTGACGCCATGTTTGAGTCCTAACAGGAAGTCAATCTGATTGGCTGACATTGATTTTAACTTTGCACCACACTGCCCCCTATGGGTTTGATTAAAACGGTGTTGAACAGTACTTATGTTTAGTTTTGATATTTCTGTTTTTGCAGCGTTTTGATGACAGCTGTAAAGTTAATCTAAATCCTGTTCAGGTTTGAAGAGAATCTTTTAAAATTTGATCCTCAGTGACGTCAGTTCATTTCTGAAGAGGCTCCGAAACAACCAGGAGTTCCTGAAACACTCAGCAGAACAGATTGGTCACTTTGCACCAATCTGACCCGAATAACAGACTAAAACTTTAAATTGTTGTTAGGTTATGTGTCTGTTTATTCAATAACTCAGAGGGAGAAAGGGTTATTAAATTGAAAATGTTGCTTATTGTTTCACTATGTGGTTTTTCAATGTGATTAATTAATTAGAGGCCCTGCAGTGTAAATGTTAAATCCCACCACTGCTTCAACACATTTGATATAATCTGGGAAGGAAAACCTCATGTGAACCCAGACGGCGCCTCACCCTGGTTGTCTCTGTCTGAGCTCAGTTGGTCCAACTTGTCCTGCAGCTCCTTTCTCTCCGTACTGAGCAGCAGCTCCAAGGATTCGGTTTTCTGTCTGTCGCCCTGCAGCTGTTTCTCCACCTTCGCCTTCAGCTCCTCCTCGTCCCTCTCCAGCACAGACAGGTAGTGCTGCAGGTACTCCAGGATGTCGCTGGTGTCCTTCTGCAGAGCGCCGGACTTCAGGACGATGTCTTTCTTCTGCTCCTTCAGGTCATCACACTGAAGCTGGAACCTGCAGACATAAAACAAAAATATTCGTTATTCACAGAGACGATGATTCAACGGTTCAACAATTAAAAAGTGGCCCTCAGACCTCACTTTGGACACTTCTGTTGAATAATAAAACTAAAACTTTAAAATGAAAATTTTCTCACATTAAACTCAGATCATATTGATCAGATCTGAATGTTTGGTTGAAGTTCATTAAAACTCAGTTTTCATTGAGTGTTAAAGTGATATTGTAGACATATTGTGTTACCAGCAGTTAGACTGAATCTATATAACTCAGAGTTATTAAAGTGTCTTCAGTGTGATCCTCTCACTTCTCCAGCTGTTCGTCCAGAAAACTGATCTGAGTCAGAAACAAACTCTTCTCTCGCTCCGGATCCTCGGCGTCCGGCGGCTCCTCAGAGGACTTGTCCTTGTCCTTGGGTGGAGACGAGCCGCTCGGCTTCCTGTCTTTTTCCTGCATTTTTACTGTTGATATCAGAGGAATTCACAGAAAAACAACAAGCAGGCTATGAACAGGAGGTTGCTAGGCAACCAGAAACTCCTGGCAATTTCAATAAAACATGAGCAAAACATTTGCTCATGTTTTTTCATCATGTCTCAGTATTTCTAAACATTGCTGTGTTTTTGAATGACAGAATAAATATTTTATGGTAGAAAAAGAAGAAAAAAATATTTAAATAAACTTTTACCTTCTTTAAGGGCTGGATTATTTTCCTCAGAAATTATTAAATAAACTTCAGAAACTGATCAGAGTTGATCAGCTGGAATCAGCTGATGTGTAGTAACTCTGAAGTTCCACCAGGTGGTGCTACAGCATTAAAAAATAAATCAGCACCAAAAATAAAACTCCGCTGTGTGTTTGAGTGCAAACAGAAGGTGTCGCTGTTTCCCTGCTACTAGGAAAAGTTTCTGTGCAGAAAGTGAAGTTCTGCAGCTTCAGGCTGTAGATGCACAGAAATAAAACATGAAGAGAAACGATGTTTATGGAAGCTGCTGATCCCACAGGAGAAACAAAATGACTTCCTTTCATAAAACTGACATAAAAACATGGGAAGATTTTAGAGCAAAGATTCCAGAAAATAATAACTCAACACTCAGTTTTTTTTATTTGTTTTAGTTTTTTAATTTTTTTCCTGTTACTTGTCAGTGACCGGTCCGGTTGCTGCCTTAGGAAATTTGTCTGGATTCCTGTTGAATCATCTCCAGGTTTTAAAGCGGATAAATCGTCTCAAACTGAAGCCGCAGCAGCGATTTGATCCGTTGGTTCTGGTTAGTTCTGTGACTCTAAAGGCTCCGTCTGGATTTGTTTATGATAAACTAATGCAGAATCTTTTCCTTCTTCCTCATCATGCATCAGCAATCATTTCATTATTAACATGCTCTGATCATGTGAGTTAGTCTGGATTTTATTTAGCTTCGTCAGAGTAAAGGGGGATTCTTAAAAACTTAGTAGGTTTGAGGAAACGATGAATCAACTCTGCACGACTCTGAATTGATTTGTCACATAAAATCCCAATAAGGATGAAACATCAAGTTTAAGAGAAACAGAGCTGTTTGCATGGACTAGGCCGTTCTGCTGAAACCAGCCAGTTTTAATCAGCAGCCATTTTAAATGTTTCTGTTTGTTGTTCTTCAGACTTTCTGAAAGTTTCCTGAACAAAGTCATAAAAATCTTCCACTCAGCTCTTTAGGAATCACCTTGTTGGAGATAAAATCCTATTTTCTGTTTGTCAAACTTTGTTTTGGAATATTTTAGGCAAATTTACTAAAAACGTGGGAAGAATCTGCATCTCAGGGAACATCTGCTGGAAAAACAAAGTTTCTGATGACATGGCTGAGTTTTTCCTTTCAGCTCAGGAGCCATTTTATCCCTGAATGAGATAAATAAAATGATAAACTTGCTGCCTGTTTGCATGTTGGACAGAAGGCTTTTGTTCAAACAGGAGAGAAGTTCTGCTCATTTTCCTGTTTCCCAGGATTCCCCTGTGTGGGATCACAGCAGGAAGTCAGAAACTCTGGTGGGTTTTCCACCAGACAGAAAACATCTGACTGATGCAAATCTTCAGATAAATAAAATATTTACTGAGTCAGGCAAACACAGGCCTGGTCAGGTTTTACTGATATTAAAACGTAAGATGATTATTCCAAATAAACACCTGAACTGATACTGGCACTGATGGAAAACCTTGAGGAGATCCAGGTGACCTTCACTGACCTTCAGTCACATTTACTTCCTGTTCGTCTTTCTAAATATTTAATTCTCATTTTAAGACGTTTCCTTTGTGCTGATTTAGATAAATGTTGAACTAACAGAGATGCTGAAGATGGAAACATTTTAATTCAAGCTTCTAGCCTCAACAAGCCAAGTAAAATAACCCCACAGCATGATGCTGCCATCACCTTACGCTGCTGCAGGTTTGGTTTTGTTTCAGTGTGTTGTGTTTATTTTGTGTTAATCTTTCAGTTCTTCCGTCTCCAGTGTTTCTCCTTCTCTTTCCAAAGTGTGGAGGACTTTAGTTCTGTGTTTGGCAGGTGATGAATACCTGAGCTCTCTGCTTCACCTGCCTCAGGCTGTATCTGTACTGCAGTTACCGTGGTAACGACAATCAGAGCTCAGTCATCCCAGGTCCTGTTCCAAAATAAGAATAATTGGAGGTTAAATGTGCAGAACATTTCTAAACCTGGATGTGTTCGGAGCGGATCCTCCCTTTACTTTAATTGACCCTCATTATGTGTCGCCATCAAATCTTCTCATTCAGCAAAACATCAACTCATCCAGACGATGAGGAGAAGAGAAGCTGCAGGTACAGTTTGGAACGGAGAGGAGAGCTGAAGCTGAAGGCCGTGATCCAGAGGCTCTGATTGAGAAAAGGAAAGGAAAGGAAAGAATGAGGATTATTGGATAAAGTTTCAGTTTCCAGCTCTGCCAACTTTCTGTTGGTTCAGCTTCACTGAATCTGTGCAACATTCATTCATTCATTCATTCATTCATTCATTCATTCATTCATTAACCTGAAGCAACAGAAGCATTACTTTTATATATTTATTTAAAAATTAGTCACACAAAAATACTAAGGTCAGAAATGAGTTGGTGATCAAACATTAAAAATATGAAACTATCTGGACATTTTTGTATTTTATAAACTAAAGAACAAAAGAAATAAGTGGAAATATATTTGGTATATTTACTGTCCCTGCTGTTTTTGATCATGTTCTTGGTGTTTATTATTAATGATCAATATGTCTTTCCGTACTCAGTTCATTGCTCTGTGTTCATTAATGGTAGGCTGGTCTTGCCGTATTTCATTCCTTTGTGTTTCAGTTTTCATCAGTTTTGATTCTTTTCCTGTTGATTCTTGATGTTTTTCTTTCTTGCTCCATTTTTCCATCTTTCTGCCTCAGCTGTGCTTCATCTCCTCTGATTAGTTCATCCGTTCATTTTCCTCCAGCCTCAGTATTTAAGCTCCTGGTTTTCATCCCTGGAGTCTTTAGTAACTCAGGTTCTGCTCCGTTTGCTTTGTTCAGTTCTGCATGTTTTCATTCATTCTGTATATTTTTAATCATGCTGGTTCATGTTCTAGTCTACATTTTGGCTCCGCCCTCAAAGTGAAAACACAAACTGTGACTTTGTTTCTGGTGCATTTTGATTAAAATCTGAAAACAACCAGAGAAAGTCGGAGCCAGAAACGGTTCTTAATTAAAGCTAATGTTCAGTCCGTCTTGTGACAGACTTCTTTTCATGAACAAAACTCTAAGTTGGTGGTTAGGAAATTGTTTTATTAGGCTTTAAAAATAAACAAAAGATGTAATTAAATATTTCAAACTGTTTGACCTTCAGTCTCTGATCATCTGATCGCTGGAAAAATAAAAACAAACCAGCAGGAAACAGAAAAACACAGATGATCAGTTTTATTACGACCAGATGTTTTACTGTGTGTGTGTGTGTGTGTGTGTGTGTGTGTGGGTGAGGGTGTGTGGGTGAGGGGGGTTAAGGGAAGTTGTCTTTGCTGGACATTCCCCACTTCCTTTGTGATCACACACACACACACACACTCTGCAGAGAGCGGACACATCATCACGTTGCATCATCGCTGAGCAGCACTTTCCCCCTCTGATGGTCTGACGATGTGAGGATCAGATGGTGTAACTCTGTGACTCGTCCCTCTGTCACTCTGACCAGAACCTCTGACCAGAACCTCAGCTCACTGCTGCCTCTGTTTCCTGTTAACTCCTGGATTTTATTGGATCATGAAGATTTCTTCCTAAGTGACACTAAGAGAAAACTCAACAGGAATCGTCTGATGACGATTTTATTAATAATTTATTGTGTTTGTAAACAGTGAATGTTAAACAGTTTTAGTTTCTCTGTCTGCAGAGGTCAAAGTTCAGTGAATCTGCTGTGACCCTGAGATGTTTTCCTCTGAAGCAGGTCTTTGGTTTTACCTCAGGATGGTTTCATGATCTTTATGATCTTAAATCCTCAACAATCAAACGCATCATTAAAAAGATGAACTGAAGTCATTATGGGATCAAATATTTGCTAAATATCAGGAATCATTCATGGAAAAATTGATCAAATTAGAGCAGAAGCCACAATCCAAACCGGGCCGACAGCAGAACCAGAGTTCAGCCCACGATGCCTTCAGGGACAGTTAGTCATTTTCCTATCTGAGGTTTCTCCTCTACTCAGGCTGCAGGCTGAGGGTGGAGAGCAGCAGTTCATCTGTGTCTGTTTGTCCTTCTCACCTACACACACACACACACACACACACGCACACACACACACACACACACACACACACACACACACACATATACACACCCCACCCAAAGCGCCAATAATGAGGCGTTTGCACGGCAGCAGGTCGTGTTTCTGTGTTTCTGTGTTTCTGTGTTTCTGAGGAGGATTAGATGGAGGCAGACAAAGCAAAGCTGGATGAAGAGGGCGTGGAGGTCAAAGGTCATCCAGCTCACAGCAATAAAAGCTCATTAAACAGAAATTGAAACTTTAATCCGCAGGTTTATCCTGAAGCTGCAGCGACACGAAGCCCAATAACTTGTTTCAATATTTAATCATAACAGAAATATTTTTGGCTTCATTTCCCAGAGCAACGAAAAAAACAGAAAAACAAAAAAACACAAAAAAACAAAAACATAGAAAATGATTCCTTTGAAATTTATCTGTAAGGAATAAAAATTATTTATAGTGACCTCATTAATAAAAACAGATCATTTCTGATTTAGTGAAGTGAGAAAATACTTTAATATAAAATGTGCAGAATTTAAATGTTATCAGTAAAAGCAGTGATTGGTTCTTACTGCTGACTGCAGTTTAGAGTCTGTTTTTATTCATTTCATCATAAAATCTATAAAATGTTCAAATACATGAAACCTCATTTTAACTTCACTACAGATTTTCTCTCACTTTAAGTCCTGATGACTCGGACTTTCTGTACTTTCCAGTTTGTTTTCCTGGTACCAGAACCACCAGAACCAACAAAACCATCATCATTCTGCAGTGACCTGGTGAACCCAAACGCCTCACACCAAAGCTGGGCTGAATAAATCTGTAAACTCCCTGGTTCCATGCAGACTGTAGTTTTGAGGCCGGGTGGTTCTGGTTCTGGTTCTAGTTCTGGTTCTGGTTCTGGTCGCAGCTCAGAAATGATGATTCTGCAGTAATTGATGTTCAAGCTGCAACAGGCTGAGAGGCTCAGAGCAAACAGCTTCACCTGGAGGAGGCTGAGGAATGCAGGTGGAATGATGACCTTCAGGTTTCACCATTAATCATTTCAGTAATGGATTTCCTGCTTATTGGACCCGGTCCAGGTTCTGAACAAACTTTACTCACGTTTCTCAGGTAAAAGCAACGCCTGCCTGCCGGTTCTGGTTGGTCGTGTTGGCAGAAGGACAGACGCTGACATTCTGTCCAAACAAATAAGTCTGGGTCCGTTTAGAACCAGTGAAATAAAAACTGACAGAGTTTCAGTCAGAACCGGGTCAGAACCTCAGAATCCAAAAAAAAAAATCTGAAGAGAAAGAAACTGAATGAGCTGATCAACAAGAATCAGGAGTCCAACAACGAGTTCAGGTCTGATGGGAGCCAAACAGAACCAGAACCAGAACCAGAACCCAGAACACCAGAACCAGAACCCAGAACCCAGAACCCAGAACACCAGAACCAGAACCCAGAACCCAGAACACCAGAACCAGAACCCAGAACCCAGATCACCAGAACCAGAACCAGAACCCAGAACACCAGAACCAGAACCAGAACCCAGAACCCAGAACACCA
>NC_040239.1:1433761-1451261 GCF_001444195.1 Xiphophorus couchianus
CAGGGACATTTAAGAAGACATTTGTTTGATACCGACCCAGATGGTTTGGTTCTGACAGGAACATCAGAACCACAGCTTCCTGACAGGAAACGGCTGCAGGTCAGAGGTAAAGGTCACTGCAGGAACAGATGAACTCGTTCAGCTTCAGGTGACAGAAAAAATCTGCAGCTTAAATCTGCAGAGACAGAAAACCAGTTAAAAACCTGCAGCAGAACCAACAGAGTCCAGCATGAGGTCCTGCTGTGACCCGGTTCCTGTGGAGGCAGCCAGCACCAGTTCTGCTTCCTGCCCGACCTCCGGCCGACCCCGCCGACCCCGCAGGGTCATGTACCCGGCGTCCCAGAGCAGGAGGCCCCGCCACCAGGAGGCGCCGGACCGGGCCAGCCGCTGGCTGCTGCTGCTGTCGCTGCTGGTCGTCCTGCAGATCTGCAGCGAGGACACACACACCTGCTCAGGTGACTGACTGCACACACACACACACACACACACACACACACACACACACACACACGCGCACACACACACATACACACTGCTGTCTGACAACCTGACAGAAAAACTACATTTCACATTTTCTTCTGCAGTATTTTGCAGCAGTTTTAGCTTCAGATGCTCATTTATTATCAGTAACTTTTATTATACACAAAGTTTTTAATCCACATAGAAACATTAAGTCCACAAGATCCTGACAGACGGTTCAGGATCTGGGCAGGACCGCACACATCCAGAGATTTATGGATAATAACTGAAACATGAAGATCAGGGGAGGTTTTGGATGAATCATCTGTTTGATTTTTGTAACATGAGTTGATTTTCTGCCTCTGTTGTTGCAGAGCTGCAGAGTCAGTGTTCGGATCCGGAGACATGCTGTCCTCAGGAGGCTGACGGGAGTCTGGAAGAAACAAACAGATTCTCTGGACAGGAGAGCCGGAGGCGGCCGGCGGCGGACAGAACGCCGGAACATCAGCTGCAGTGTGTGGCGGCGTAACGGAGCAGGAAGAGCAGAAAACACAGAACTGGGATCTGAGTCTGAGCTGATTGTCTCTGCAGGATGTTGATGGTTGATTCAGTTCAGAGTCACGAACCTTAAAACAATGAAAGTCTCAGCAAATGATGATGATATTCTGATTTATCTTCACTGCAGCTTCATGGTTTACATTTCTGCAAAATTAAAGTGTTTAATAATATTTTTTACATCACATGTATGAACAGTGTTTATTTTAAATAAATAAATGTTTTTCCATTAATGGGTGGCAGATGTTTATTCTGATTCATAAATAAAATAATGAGCTCTTTGATTATTACTGACATTCACTACATTATAACGTCGGTATAAAAGTAGTGAATGTCTGCAGGAATTATTACCTTTAGAGTAAATTTATTCCAAATTATTACCAGCTCATCAAATAACAAAAGGAAATAAATGAGAAATTCAAGAATTAAAATATCCTCAAAGATTTAGGAGAAGAAAAAACAGAGAAAATATTCCACATATTTATCTAACTTTGTTGTTTCATATGAAGCATGAAGCATATCATGTAATCAACAGTGTCAGATGATATTTAGTCCCAGTTTTCCCTGCATGTTCATAATAAACAAAATAGTAAAATAGAAAATGCCTCGTTCATATTCGTTCATCTTCATTCATATTCATTCATATTCGTTCATCTTCATTCATCTTTCCTTATGAGGCAGTAAAATAACTTCATCATCAGCAGTAGAGCTGCTTCTATAAACGGATGACGGAGCCAAAAGTTGGTGATTCAACGCTCCATCAAAACCCAACGCGTCTCCTCGCCGCCTCGTCTCCTCGTCTCCTCGTCACGTCGTCTCCTCGTCTCCTCGTCTCCTCTGCACTGGGCCGTCCTCCAGCCTGCGTGTGTCGGTTTCTCAGGACCTGTGATCCGGATCGGTGACTCAAACCGGAGGTAATCCCTGGTTCGGCCCACGCAGCCCAACAAAACACACTGAGGTGATAAATCCTCAGAGAAAGCAGAGGAGACGCCTGAACACGTCTGGAATGTGGAGTTTGTGCAACATCAGCTGTCTGAACCAACAGCATGAAACCAAACAGTGACAAAACGGTTTAATCCAGACTGAAGCTCAGAATCCAGACCAGTTTTTCATCCATCCTGAGAAAATCACAGAGCAGCAGAGAAAGAAAACCAGCAGCATCCACACCACTGGTTTGATGTTTCCACAGCCTGATCTGGAAAAACATCAAAAATTATAAACTCTGTTGGTTTTGATTCTTTTCATTCACTTCAGAAGTTAAAACTTCAGTTTGGAAACAAAATCAAACTCAAGTCAGAAAACCAGTGGGCTGGTTGATGGTGCCTTCAATGAAAATGGTTTTCTTCACTTCCAGTAATCTGCTAATGCGCTAATAGAGCTCATTTTTATTTTTATTTTTTTGATAACTTTCACTATAATCAGCTTCCCATAAATTAATATTTAGTTAACTTTCTTGGCTGTTTTGTAAACTTTCAGTTAGAAAAGTCAAACGGAGAAATTCAAAGAATCACTTCCTGAAGCCAAATATTAAATATTAAAGTTAATGTTTCCCAGTCAGTTTTTCTGAGCCATAACTTTAAAATGATGACTGATAATCAGAGATGAACTTCACTGCTGGTCTGATTATGAAACATGAATTAATAATGGGATGATTTTTGGTCCCATCGATGATAAACTCACTGAATGATGTCAGGATGGATTTGTAATATTTACAGCAGATGTTGTAACATCTCTCAGTCATGGCAACTTTTATTTTTCTGCATTGTGAAAATAAACGTGACGTCAGCAGAAATGAATCCAGACAGAAAAGTGGATGTTTCTCTGCAGAGCGAAAAGTTTCTCCGTCCTCCATCAGATCAGCCTGGAATAAAATGTTTTCACCCTGAATGAAGCGATCCTGCCTACGTGGCGCGGTGTGTGTGTGTGTGTGTGGGTGTGTGGGGGTGTGTGTGTGTGTGGGTGTGTGGGGGTGTGTGTGCGTGTGTGGGTGTGTGGGTGGGTGTGTGTGTGTGTGTGTGTGTGTGTGTGTGTGTGTGTGTGTGTGTGTGTGTGGGTGTGTGGGGGTGTGTGTGCGTGTGTGTGTGTGTGGGTGTGTGGGGGTGTGTGTGCGTGTGTGTGTGTGTGGGTGTGTGGGGGTGTGTGTGCGTGTGTGTGTGTGTGGGTGTGGGTGTGTGTGTGTGTGTGTGTGTGTGTGTGTGTGTGTGTGTGGGTGTGTGTGTGTGTGTGTGTGTGTGCGTGTGTGTGTGTGTGGGTGTGTGTGTGTGTGTGTGTGTGTGTGTGTGTGTGTGTGTGTGTGTGTGTGTGTGTGTGTGTGGGTGTGTGGGGGTGTGTGTGCGTGTGTGTGTGTGTGGGTGTGGGTGTGGGTGCAGAGAGGAGCAGAGAAGAGCCTCTGATTCACCTCAGAGGTTCCTGTCCTCCATCTTTTCTGCACCATCTCTCAGAAATCCTGATAATTTTCTCATCTTACCTTCAAGTTCAGCAGAAACGTCTGAGTGAGACGAATATTTCAGTCACGAGTTCAGACATGTAGAGACTGAAGAGCAGAGAGTCATAACACCAGTAACAGCAAGTCAGGAAGGTCACAGGAAGGTCATGGAGGGTCATGGAGGGTCATGGAAGGTCATGGAGGGTCATGGAAGGTCATGGAGGGTCATGGAGGGTCATGAAGAGTCATGGAGGGTCATGGAGGGTCATGGAGGGTCATGGAGAGTCATGGAGGGTCATGGAGAGTCATGGAGGGTCATGGAGGGTCATGGAGGGTCATGGAGAGTCATGGAGGGTCATGGAGGGTCATGGAGAGTCATGGAGGGTCATGGAGGGTCATGGAGGGTCATGGAGGGTCATGGAGAGTCATGGAGGGTTATGGAGGGTCATGGAGGGTCATGGAGGGTCATGGAGGGTCATGGAGGGTCATGGAGGGTCATGGAGGGTCATGGAGGTCACAGCTGGCTGCACTGAGTTCAGACCTCAGGATGAGGCTGAACTGCAGAGCGTCAGAGATAAACTGCTGCATCCTCGGTGCACAAAGCAGCGTCACCACAGATCCTTCCTCCCAGACCAGAACCATCACTGCTCCCAACAAACCCAATCATTTAGGTTTCTTCATTTCATGTTCTGCTGAAAAATGTGATTTTTTCTGTTTGCACAGTTTTTATTGTCACTTATGTTGAATAGTCTGTTGTCTTTATTTCATACAGAACCATGCATGGTCTGTACATTTAGAAAAAGAACATTCCCATTCACTTGGAGTTCTCTTTGGATTGAATCCTATTAATAACCGGTTCTGAACCAGTTCAGAACCGGTTCTGAACTGGTTCTGGACCAGTTCTGGGTTTCTGGCTCCAGTACATGGAAACTTTCTCTCAGTTTATTCCTGCAGCTGAAGGTCTTTGGATCAGAAGCAGGAAGCAGCGTCTCGGTTTCTTCTTCTGTTGTTTTATTCTGCTGTCGGGGATTTTCCTGCTGCTCAGATCTGAATCCTGTTTCCACTGCGGATGGATGCAAATGTTAGTTTTTATTTCCTCCTGCTGGTTCTCCTCTGACTCCTCTGCTGCTTCCAGTAAACTTTGACTATTCACCATAACTTCAGTTCCGAACACAGACGATAAAATTAGAACATTTATTTACATGGCAATAACCCAGAAAAGCTCAGAAACAGCAGAAAATCTTGAGCAGCTGCTGCCTGGACCTGCAGGTCGTCCTCTGGTTCTGGAGAACATTTGATCAGAACCATTTTCTCTTATTCTCATTAAAACCTCCTGAAGCCGACAGGCTGCAGCGTCAGCCTCAGTCGGACCTGAACACGAAACTGCTGAAACAATCAGATTATTATCAGACCATCTCTGATGTATGAATCTGTTTATTATGACAAAACAACAGAAAATCCTTCAGCATCCTGGAGACGTAGATCATGTTCATAGAGACGTTTTCATTTTTTATGTTAAAACATGAACATCAGGATTTTAACAAAGTGGGACAGAAACATGGAGGGAAGTTTAGATTGATGCATTTTTAAGATATTGTTCAGATTTATGCCTCATAAAAGTTAAAAGGTTTCATCGGCGCCTCGTTTTCTGGTCATGATGTGTCACATCAGGTTCGCTCCCCTAAAGCCCGCCGACCTCTGTGACCTCTGGGCTTCCCGTCCCGCGGGTCACAGTTACAGGAAGCAGGAGAAACAGGAGCAGGAATGTGTGTGTTCAGGCTGAAACGGGCCGTGTGTGTGTGGCCGGGTCCGAGGTTCTGACGTCGCTCAGCTGGAGGATTTTACTCACAGCTCAGATTACAAACTGCACGTTTCTGCCGGGACAGCCGGCCCGCCTCAGAACCAGAACCAGAACCAGAGAGGAGGAGACAGTCTGAGCACGTTCAACATGTTTAACCGTTTAACGTCCAGCAGCTCAAACACACAGAGGAGAAAATTCAGGATTTAAAGACAAAGATTCAGTCAATTGATCTCAGATTAAAAACTTTATTACTGTATTTTTATCATGTTTAATTTATTTGTTTAAATTTGGACCAAAAGCTGCTTTTCAGATCAGAAACAGGAACAAGGGAACCTGAGGTAAAGTTTACGTTCATCTTTATTTAGATTTTTTTATTACAGATTCATCTTTGCATATTTTAAATTCTCACATTAAATTCTTCATTTTTTCTCCATCAAACTGTGTTAATATTTCAGCTGCTGGGTTCAGAGCCGGCCCAAGGCATGAGCAAACTCAGCAGCTCCGTCTGACCTCCCAGACCTGCAGGCTCTTTACATCTTAATTCATAAATCTAGAATTTTAAAATCTGTAGGATGTCGTTAAATTTGATTTAATGGTTTTAACAGCGATAACTCAAAACATTTAATTGATTAACATTAAAATTCAAGATTTAGAGGAATAAGTTTACTTTTGTAAAAGTCCAAAGAATAACCTTTGTAGTTTCATTGATGCGTTACCATGGCTACACTGAAATAACGAATGCAGCCCCAACTTTTAAAAAATGCTAATTGGTTACAAGTGATTTAACGAAGTTTGTCAAACTTATTTTAATGATGTTGGTTCAACTTGATAATCTTCTGATTGATTAAATAAATTTAAGTTGAATCAGCTGTTCTGTTTTTTCAGTGTATAATCGGATGCTTTTAATCTGTGTTTGTTTATAAATGCATCTAATGAAATAATAACCAATAATCACTTTTAAACTCAGATAATTAAACTCCCAGATTAAACTGATTATAAACGGTTTGAAGCTGCAGCTCCAAACAGGAAGTGAGCTGAAGTCACTTCCTGTTTCAGGTTTTGGTTAATGAGTCTTTCAGGAGAAATCCAGTGAACTCATCCTGCAGTTCATCCAGGACTCACCAGTTTCTACTGGCCTCAGAACCAGAGCCAGGCAGCTCGGTTCTGGAGCCAACAGAACCGTCTCTCTTCACATCACAGTTATTACATAAATGAGGCGGCAGATGGATCCGATGAGCTGGAAACCAGCATGTGACCCGGCTGTGGGCGGGACCAGAACCGGGACCAGAACCGGGGCCAGAACCGGGGCCCTTCTGCACGTAGGCCCGTTCACATGGCCGGACTCCAGCAGCGGCCCGTTTGATCAGCCTGACCCACATCACATGGCCCGACTGCCAGCTGGACCCAACAGAACCCGGACCGGGTCACATGACCTCAGCATTTAAATCGGGGAAACGATTCATGGTTTACGGTCAGGATGGAAAAACCTCTGAGCTGCAGACGGAGGATCGTTACGGAGAAATGAAAAGTTGTTCCAGTCTGAAGTGGATCATGGAGGAAACTTTCCTTCAGCTCCAGTCAGAACAGGAAACCCAAAAACCCTGAGGTGACCTTCAGTCTGAACTTTGACCTTCCAGCCACTCTCTGTCTGATGTCCTTTAATCATTTCTTAGGTTTTCATCAGAACCGGTCCACTCACTGATCAGAAAGCAAAGAAAATAACAGTGAAGAATTGAAATGTTACAAACTTCCAGGCTGAACTCTGGTGGTGATGTTGTCACAAAATCTATATTTTAGTTTCACTCTGGGATTTTATAGCCGTTTCATGATGATATTTATATTTATTCTGTAAATTTGACATTTGATTTTAATTTCTATTGTGTAAAACTTGAGCCAAACCAAACATGACTTTTGCTGGAAGAGGATTTCTGATCGACAAGAAAAAGTCCAGCAGTTTAATCTGAAACTAAAATTTAAGTTGAAAAAAAAAAAATGTTTTGTGAATCTTTGGAAAATCAGATAAACTGTAAAATCTGTTTCAGGACGTGTTGGCGGTTTTAATTCCACTGATCTGATGAATGTTTGACTGATGCTGTCTGAAAATCGTCCAGCTGCTCCATCAGAGCCGCCAGGCGGAGAGTCTGACAGGATCAGCGTTCGATTATCTGTTCCCTGATCGATCAGAACCTCTCTTTGGGTTCAGGCTGGTTGGAATTCTGGTCTTTGTCTTTATCCGGTTTCATTTTGCTGTCTGCACATGTTCAGCCTCTCCTGTGGCTCTGGGAGGCGTCTGCAGGTGATTCTCAGGTAGTTTAATGTTTCAGCTATAATAATTAGAACAATGTGATCAGTCGTCACGTTGATCCACAGCAGAATCTCTTCATGGGGAAGAAAAGCTGCTGTGGAATGTCAGAGCGGAGCCTGTTTGATCAGGCCTGGATGTGACTAACAGACCCACCATTAAAAATAATCAGCTTCCTTCATCTCTGCTTCCGTCTTTACTGGAATCCTGAAGTTAATGAGAAAAGTCTCCAAACCCCAGATGAGCCAATCAGAAGCTCAGCATTCCTTCAGCCTTCCTGGTGGTTTTCAGCTTCGCTCTCTCTTTCTGTTTGTTTCCTCTGGGCCTCAATGGTGCCTGGATCTTTCTCATCCAGATCCAGGCACCAGCTGTTCAATGCATAAATTAACTGATTACTTGATTAAATAAATACAATTAAAAATTAAGAAATTTTAATAAAAAATAAAATAAAAAAAACCTTTGGGGTTTCTACAGTCAGAGCTGAAGATGGTCTGATGACCAAACTTTGTTCAATAAACAAGAAGAAAGTTTAGGTTTTTCCAGCTCGTCCTGTCTGGATTTTTTCCTTTTGGGTGGATAAACCAGAGTGGTTCTGTGGTTCTGTGGTTCTGATGTTCAGCGGTTCTGGGTCAGATGCCTGCAGCGTTCCTAAAGGCCTCTAAAATGTTGCTCACTCCTCTTACATTGTTTCCATCTTTGGAAAATCTGCCACCTTCAAATACTTTAACCTGTTGCAGTCAGAGACCAGGAATCTCACAGCCAGGTGAGTTAAAGTGAAAGTCAGAGTGACTGGATCGGCTGGTTCTGGATCGGCCCGTCCTGACCTGCTGCTGTCTGTGAAAGACTCCTCTCCATTTTTAGACTGAGATGTTTCCATGTTTGTGTTTCACTGATCGGAGGAGCTGTGTGTGTGTGGGGTGTGTGTGTGTGTGTGTGTGGGTGTGTGCGTGTGCGTGTGTGTGTGTGTGTGACGACGGTCACACGCTGTAAGCTTTGTTTCCTACAGTCCTGAAATAGTTCAGATGCTTCTGATTCTTTCTGGTTACACTCAGAGTGAAAGACAAAAGAATCAGAATGACCTTCAGGTATTGAAAGCATGCAGGAAGTTTCACATCAGGCCTGCATGTCATACCTGAAACTGAGGGAAGGTGGAGGTGTTTGAAAAATCCAGAGAATTTCAGCAAGAAGTGATGAAATTCCTCTCAGCTTCTTTTCCCAGCAGAAACTCTTTGAAGCTGAAAATTCAGGGAGATGAATAATGATTGTTGCTTTGTGTCTTCATGAACAGACTCGTTGGAAAATTCCCATTAACCTGCTGTCACGTTTCATTCATTTCTCTGAGAAAACTTCTGGTTTCCATCCAGAGCAGAAACGATCCAGCGACAGACGGAGAGACGACAAAGTTTATCTCTTCACTTTACAGAATTAAAGGATTTAAAAAATAAGATAAATAATTCATATTTCAGGTATAAACAGTTGAAGGTTTAGTCAACAGCAGCATAAAAGTTCAAACTGCAATTTAAAAATCATCCAACTACATGAGAATATTTTCATCATATTAGCATAAAAACATGTAATGTGAGTACAGTATATAATCATAACTTCAAACAGGAAGCTGTGTGGTTCTGGTTCTGATGTTCTGCTGGGGAACGCGGCAGGCCCAGTCCAACATGGCCGGGTTCTGCCGGGTCTCAGACCTGCTGAACGGGTCCAGATGTTGATGTGAATTTGAGCGTCTTTAGGCCCAAACACTGAACTGATGTTTTCAGACAGGATCTGAAAAAACACTGTTGGAAAATATTTTATTTCCAATTTCATTTATAGAAAAGAAAGTAAAGAAATCTATTAGAATCAAAAATCTTATTTGGTTTGGAAAAGTCTGAGTTTTTATTTTCAAGCCGGATCTTCCAGCCTTTGCTCTCTGGTTCTGGTTCCTTTATCCGTTTTTCATTTGGACTCGTTAAGCTGAACATGAACAGATGAAGTGAATCCAAAGTCTAATAATTATACACAACATCCAGGATGAACTGGATTCACTTCAATCATCTTTATCTTCTGTCTAATTCAGACGAAGCTCCAAATAAATGACAGAACTTTATGTTTCCAGTAAGAAGTTCTGGTTCTGGTGGATCCACTAAAAATAAACCTGACAGCCGAGCAGGAAAAACCCAGAGAAGAAACAAAACAAATGGCTCTTTATTATCATCTATTAAATCAATCAAACTCAAGGAAGGAGTCTTAGAGATTTTATCACTAACTTTCCGCTGCAGAACAAGATGAGCTGGTCAGAACCGGCTGACAGAACCGGGTCTCCTCCTGGATTCCCTCCCAGATCTTAGAGGAAATATCATCAAACAAAGAACCTGCTGTTGGTTCTGGCAGCTGGACTCCTGCCGACAGACAGACAGACGAGTTCAGCAGTTCCTGGAAATCAGGCTAAGAAAAGACTTAGGATCAGAACTGATCAGAACCGAGATAAACAGAACCTGTAGAGCCATTAATGCTCCTCTCCAGAACTCCTATTTACAGCAAAGAGCTGATATAAACAGATTAACGGCTGTTTACAACACTCTGAGTCTGCAGGAAAAATGAACCAATAACCTGCAAACCGGTCCTTATGGTACCGGTCCTTATGGTACCGGTCTGCAGACCTGAGTCCAAACAGACTCAGCTCTACAGTTCGAATCTATTCTGACCTTTTAAAGAAGCTTAAACACGTTGCAGTTTAAATTTTACAATAAACTGGATTTTTAATCCTGAAAACAAAGTTTGCATCAGTTAGATGATTTAAAAACTTTTCAGCAAATTTGATGTTTCAACTTACAGAAACTTAGTTTTATGCTCCTGTCCAGCAGGT
Source organism: Xiphophorus couchianus (assembly GCF_001444195.1). NCBI lineage: Eukaryota > Metazoa > Chordata > Actinopteri > Cyprinodontiformes > Poeciliidae > Xiphophorus > Xiphophorus couchianus. The sequence goes on from NC_040239.1 coordinate 1,444,161, forward strand.
GGCGATCCACTAGCCTGTGAGTCCGTGTGAATACGTAAACTGATGCAGACCAAGAACCTGAACTCTGATCCACCTCCAAACCTCGGATTCAGTTCGGCTGAAGTGAACTCTGGTTTGGTTTCAAAGCATAACGGACCGGATAACGCTCCAAAAGCAGGAAGTGGGCTACAGCACAAGGCATTCTGGGTAAAGACAACCAAAACAAATGCAGTAACACTTTCAGGAGAAATGTCTCGTGGTCTTTAGCTAAAGACCAAAGAGAAATCCTCCAAACGCTACAATCTGACGCCATGAAGAAGGAAGTTGCTCTCAGTGTCATTAGAGGTTTTTGTGTTGTTTCCTTCAGTGGTTCTTGGTGCAGCGCCCCCACAGGCCAGGAGGGGAACAGGTTGTTCAAAGAGTTTGGCTGATTTGAATCATTGCAGTGAGAAAGAGCCACAGCAGCTGGAGATGGAGCAAATGTTTGATTATTGGTCTCTAATCAAAGCGAGTCTATCGGACTATCAGGTGTGAAAACGTCTTTAAGCCTCCAACCTTAAACCTCATGTGTAAAATGACAGTTATTTTATTTATACTCACTGTCACTGGCCTGAATGCAGCGGAAACTCTGACTTAAGGTCATGAAGGTCAACTGTCCGTAACCAGCATAAAAACTGGGACCTTATTGCTGCAGTTCTCTGAAAACAGACGGAGAATCATTAATAAACAAGGTGAAAGGTTGTCCTGACAACACCTGCTGCTGTTTACATCCCATAAATACTCAGACTGACTCTGGGTCTGTTTACTGTAAAATAACTGGATTATTGTGACTCTGACCGGCTGACAGGCTCCAGCCTGGAGGGACATCCTTTCACCAAGAACCAGAACCAGAACTAGGTTCTTTCATATTCTGCCAGGTTTCTTCTCTATTGTTCCAGAAATTGCTCCATAATAGCAGATTTGTTTCGTTTTGGCCTCCTGCACATTCCTGCGTACGCAGAACCAGGAACGGCTCCCAGCTGACCTGGCATCCCGTCAATGGATCCGCTCAGGCGGGACGATGTCCCGACTCCACACAGCTACCAGTCCACAGCAGCAGAACTTGGCTCCCAACAGAAACTCATTAAACACCTTACAGTCAAGATGTGGAGCTGTGTTCGGCTCTGTTTCTATGGTAACCGGCTAAACGGTCCAAAGGTGTTGTGATACAGAAGGTTTTATTTGGAAGGTTTTACTGGAACCATGTGACAATGATTTGATCCTTCGGTCCAAATCGTCCTAAAACTGAACATTCTGGCCTTTAACTGGGACCTTTTGTCCTCTAGGGGGCAGAACATTCTCCAGAACAAACGGGAACACAAATATTCACCTTCATCATCTGATCCAGATCAACATCATGATCCGTTTCCGTTCAGAAGAACTGATGAAAGAAACTCCAACATTCAGTCTGACTGAAAACAGCTTCAGATGCTGTTTGTTCCTCCACACAGGAAATGATGCAAAACAGGAACAGGAAGTGAAAACCTGAAATTATTCATAACTGGAGGTTTGACCAACCTGAGAGAGATTAGTGAAAACTGTGAAGGTCGTGGGCCGATACCCGATCTGAGGAGAGGAGAGGCCTGCAGGTTGGGACTAAACACACTTTCATCACCAACACACACTTTCATCACCAACACACACTTTTCTCCTAATTCCTGGGTCAGTCTGAGGATTTCTATGAAATTATCCAATATGAAGAGGAATATTCATCAGAAATGATGATGATACAGAAATGCTTGTTTTTGTGTTTTTAATTAAAAGCAAACAAAATATAATTTTTTCATCTTTTTATTTTTTACAAACTTGCATGAGAATAAAAATAATTTTACAGGTTACTCAGTAAAACCCTGAGGTGTTATTGGTCTGTATTCAGGATGATGTAATTATGGTCCAGTTTAGATTTTTGATTGTTTATTTTTCTTTTTGCTGGATTCATTGTTATTTTCAGATGGTCTTTAGAATCCATGTTAACCTGCAGAAATGAAAACTTCTGCTTCATGTTTTCCAGGTTTCCGTCCTGCAATGCAAACAGAAAAGTTTCCTCTGCTGTGAATTCACGACATCCTCCGGTTTCATAATGATTTCACAAAACCACAGCCTGGAAAATTTACAAAACTTCCCCCGGCAACATGAGGCAAGAAAATGTATTTATAGAAAATGTTAAAAAATGATTTTATTTGTTTGTTTTGAACCAAAATGTGTTTCGTCTTCATGTTTCTCATTATTTTTCATCTCTTAGAAAGTTTCAGTTATTCTGTAGCTATTATCTGACTTCTCTTCATAATGTTTAAAACTAAAAATAAAGTTTAAACTTTAAACTGTTTATTCTCAGTTTTATCCAAAAGTTTATTTTTGTCTCATATTTCATCTTATTAAGATATTTTGTCCATGTGAGAAAAATCAGTCAGCCTCAGTTGTGCTAATAAATAAACTGAAAATGTGTCATTTTGTTTTGATGCTTTAGCATCAATATTTGAGTTATTTTTTCCTTCTGTTTCTGATCCTTGGGAACAGAAATGATGTTTTGCTCCTTGGTTTTAACCCTCAGACCATCTGAACTTGACATTTTGACATTTAGACACTTTGACGTTGATTTGAAGGAAGTTTCCAGTTTTTAACTTGTGACCACAAACTGCTGTTTACAGTGAGCTCAACATCTGGATGACGACACTTTATTAAATGTGGTGAATATCATGTGAAGGTAAAACATATTCGATCAAAATAAAGGGAAGAAATTTTATTCTATACACAAAAGACTAGACTAACATCTGTCTTAAATATTTAGAGTAAATTAAATGGTTTAGTTGATAAAATCTTTATATTTGAATCAACCTGATGTGTGGATGTTTAGCGTTGCAGTGAGATAATGTGACCCACCCAGGATGACTCAGCTGCTGCTCCGCCTGGATTCAAGCTGCTAAACTTATGCTAATTTTTCGGTGTTTTCTCATTTGAGCAACAGCAATAGTCTGTCATCAGGGAGGAGCCTAAAAGCGCGCACTGCTGCAGGAGGACGCCTTTAAAAGACGGAACCTGGAAGTTTTCAGGCAGATCTATCTGACTCCGAGCGCAAACAGAAACCCGAAACGAAGACAACAGAAAACCGAGAGAATGTACTCCCGGTCCGACAGCGTGACCCTCACCGTTCAGGAGAGCTTCGCCTTCAGCTCCGCCATGGCGACCCGCAGCACCCAGCCAGAGGTCTTCACCTTCGAGCGGATCCCGCCTCAGGCCACCGCCGTGCGCTCCTACGTGCCAATCCGGCCCAAGAAGCGCTGCACCCGGGTCATGTACCCTGCCAAGGTCCGCATGCACCTCCCGCCGCCGGAGCGCAGCCAGGCCAAGCGCTGGCTGGTCATCCTGTGCCTGGTGGTGCTGTGGCAGATCTACACCGAGGAGCCGTGCGTCGACGTGCCGCTGAGCGCAGACGGCTCCATCAGCGACTACCAGGGCTTCAGCTTCCAGTCAGCCGAGCAGCAGGCCCGGCAGATGTCGGAGCGGAGCGCCGCGCCGATCCGCTGCGAGGAGGCCGCCCAGAAGAGCGACTCCACCGGCTTCCAGCAGAGCGCAGGGAAGGGCATGGTGGCCCTGCTGGTCTACCACACTCTGGGCAACGACAACTAAGTGCCCCGGACTGGTTCCGCTACACAGCCCGAATCTGGCTGATGGGATGAAAAACTGAGCCGAACTGGGGGAGATCCTCCGGAGAGACGCGGTGCGCCCTGCGCGGCGCGGCCGGGCAGGAGGCTCCGAGCGCCGGATCCACCCAGCCAGCAGACTCCCGCACTGCAGGGGGGATGAAGCGTCTGGGCAGAGACAGAATCTGGGAGAATGACAGAACTGTGAACACTAAGAAGAAAACAGAAACTTGAACTCCAGAAAACTTGAACTGAATCAGTGACTTCTGCACAGACTGGCTGCACTGAGCCACAAATCAAACGTTTCTACATGAAAACTTCTGTAGGCCAACATGCCTGAACCTGACATTCCTATTGATGTTAACACTGTTTTCGTATAGATGTCTTATTTGGCTATTTATTTTATTTGCTATTTATTATTTTTGTAATAAAAATCTTGAAATGAACTTCCAGTTTTCTGCCTCTTTACTAAAGTTTTTGGGTTTTTTCATATTTAACATCAGATCTAGAATCAAATAAAACATTAAACATCAACAGATGAATCTATGAATTAAGAAGATTACATTTAAAGGAACAGTGCACAATAATGAACACTTAGTTACTATGCCTGTTTCCATCTGCAGTTCCTGAAACATTGATGGTATAAAAACTTTAAAAGATTTAAATAAAAGTTAAATTACCAACAAGTAAACAATGAATCAAAATCTGAAGCTTATAAATAAAGAATGTAAAATGTAAATCTTATAAAGAGATTTTTTTCTGGTGTAGAGTAAAAATAAGACTTTTAGCTGAAATCTGAGACAGTATGAGCAGTGTGTATAAAATCCATCTGTTATTATAAAACATAATTGATTTCAAAGGGATTCCTCCATGATGCTGTGAAGAGGATTAGTAATATTTCTAAAACAAAGCCAGCTCTGTTTGGCTCATTTTTCCTTTTCCTCTTGGGAAACTTTCCCTGCCCTGAACTCAGAGGGAAGTTCAGCTCCGTTCCTACGGGAGCCTGGAAGCTTCAAGCTGCTGCTTTGCATGATTTTCCAACACATTAAATTCCTGCAGAACTTTCCTTTTTATATTTATTGGGCCTGGCGCTCAGAGATCTGCTGAGTCAGAAGCTGCAGCTTCAGGTTGCATCACAACATCCTCTGATCCCAACGTGAGTCGTCTGAAAAACCCGCAGAGCAGAAAGTTATTCTAATGATGCTGCAGAGCAGCTCATGTCTCTAGATCATTACCTCATGGAGGGCTGCTGCTGCTGGGGAACCCTGCTGGTGTTGGTGTTGGTGGTTGCCATGGGGACGCCACTGGGTTCCAAACACGTACACCTGCACAGGTAAGACGCCAGGTATGAAGGGTGGAGGGCAGAGAGAGGAGCTGATTGGGTGATTTGAGGGAAAACACACAGATCCAGACGTGTGTGTCACATCTGGATCTGCTGCGGGTTTGGGGTTCTGGTTCTGGTTACGAATCAGTTTGGATCCAGGTTCAGCTGTTTGATATCTGACTACAGAGGAGATGATGGTCAACTCAAGGCTCCCGGCTGCAAAGCAATCCCTAGTCATCACCCCTCCACCACCGTGCTTTACAGTTAGTTCTGATCTGATCAGCTCCAGTTTGGTCTCATCCTCCCACAGAACTAAAGCCCTGACCAGTCCGCTTTAATCCAGCTCCAGTTTGTTTTTGGAGATGTGAATGTGAAATCAAACTCAATGTGGAACAAAAAATGTCAAACCCTGAAACCTGAATCGGTCCGGTCCAAACCTCCGTCTCTGTTTGGGTGAAGTGAACTCTGGTCCCGTTTGAATTCATATGTGAACGCCAAGCGGACCGGAAACCGCTCCAAAAACAGGAAGTGTACTACAGCGCAGGGCATTCTGGGTAAATACAGATAAAACAAACGTGCTAGCCTAGCGCTAGCAGGTTTTTTTTTTCTACAAAAGAGAAATCCTCCAACAGCTAAATTCTCTGTTTTGTTTCCATTTGGTGAAGAAGGAAGTTGTGTTCAGTATCTTCTTCAGAGGTTTTCCTGTCATGCTTTCAGGTGTTCCTGGTGCAGCGCCCCCTCAGGTGAGGAGGGGAACAGGTTGGTTTGACTCAGAGCAGCTGATTTAGTTCTGGTCTCTAAACAAAGTTAATCTGCTGGAATATCAGGTCTGAAACAGCCTTAATGTTTTATTCAAGAAAATACATTTTCTCCTTCAACCCTTCCAAACAGTTACTCTGGGTCAGTGCCATGACCTTTAACCTTCTAACTGAGGCCTGTAGCATCTGAGGTGGAGCTCTTGAGTTTCTGCTGATTTCTCTGAACTCTGACCTTTGTTCAGATCACCTCACAGCTGACCGGTCTACAGAGGAGATGATGGTCAGGTCGAGGTTGGGCTGAATCTGTCTGAAGTTTCCAGTCCTGGAAAACGGACATGTTTTCCTGCTGGGAACGTTTTCCTGTTGGGAATGTTTTCTTGTTGGGAATGTTTTCTTGTTGGGAACGTTTTCTTGTTGGGAACGTTTTCCTGTTGGGAACGTTTTCCTGTTGGGAACGTTTTCCTGCTGGGAACGTTTTCCTGTTGGGAATGTTTTCCTGTTGGGAACGTTTTCTTGTTGGGAACGTTTTCCTGTTGGGAACGTTTTCCTGTTGGGAATGTTTTCTTGTTGGGAACGTTTTCCTGCTGGGAACGTTTTCCTGTTGGGAATGTTTTCTTGTTGGGAACGTTTTCTTGTTGGGAACGTTTTCCTGTTGGGAACGTTTTCCTGCTGGGAATGTTTTCTTGTTGGGAACGTTTTCTTGTTGGGAACGTTTTCCTGTTGGGAACGTTTTCCTGCTGGGAACGTTTTCCTGCTGGGAACGTTTTCCTGCTGGGAATGTTTTCCTGCTGGGAACGTTTTCCTGTTGGGAACGTTTTCCTGCTGGGAACGTTTTCCTGCTGGGAACGTTTTCCTGTTGGGAACGTTTTCCTGCTGGGAACGTTTTCCTGCTGGGAACGTTTTCCTGTTGGGAACGTTTTCCTGCTGGGAACGTTTTCCTGCTGGGAACGTTTTCCTGTTGGGAATGTTTTCTTGTTGGGAATGTTTTCTTGTTGGGAACGTTTTCTTGTTGGGAACGTTTTCCTGTTGGGAACGTTTTCCTGCTGGGAACGTTTTCCTGTTGGGAATGTTTTCTTGTTGGGAACGTTTTCCTGCTGGGAACGTTTTCCTGCTGGGAACGTTTTCTTGTTGGGAACGTTTTCTTGTTGGGAACGTTTTCCTGTTGGGAACGTTTTCCTGCTGGGAATGTTTTCTTGTTGGGAACGTTTTCTTGTTGGGAACGTTTTCTTGTTGGGAACGTTTTCCTGTTGGGAACGTTTTCCTGCTGGGAATGTTTTCCTGCTGGGAACGTTTTCCTGCTGGGAACGTTTTCCTGTTGGGAATGTTTTCCTGCTGGGAACGTTTTCCTGTTGGGAACGTT
>NC_040239.1:2373761-2383761 GCF_001444195.1 Xiphophorus couchianus
TTCTGATGATCCAAACATTCCTTCCAACTTCCACTCCAGACAGTTTTTCAATCTTTTCTTTTCCTCCTTTGACCTTCAGGTAATGTTCAAGGTGAGACAGGCCAGAGCTACTCCTCCTCCTCTGCCTCGCCGGGCCCGGATCCGCCGCACCAGCTCCCGCCGCTCGGGCTACGCCTTCTCCCACGCGCAGGGCTACGGCGACCTGGTGACGTCAGGCCGTTTCCTGAGGCGTCCCGCCTTGCCGCGGGCGTCGGGTTTCCCCCAGGTGGGCCGCGCCGCCACGGGGTTCAGCCCCATGGGCCGGTCGGCAAGCTACAGCCCGTCGGGCCGTCCCCAGAACCTGAAGGTGCCGGACGTGGAGGTGACCTCGCTCCAGATGTACAGGACATTCAACGACGCTGCCCCATGAGAGAAGGAAGCTAATTAAACTTCTGGAGGGAAACAGAAACTCTGAGGCTTTTGTGGGAATTTTTTCGCTGACAGTTTCATTTAAAGGAACGACAGATCTCATTTCTGAGAGGTAAACGGTTTACTGGCGTCAGATGTTTAAGTTTGAACCTGAAGGAACCAGCAGATGGGACGCTAACTGACGGAACTACTTGATAACAGACACAGAAACAGATCGCTGAGCTTCCAGGCAGCAACAAGCAGAGGATGGAAGTGATTTAACATGTTGGGAAACACAGAGTGTCATCATGTTTACAGACTGCCCAGACCTTCGTAATCCTGGGAGTCCAGAGGCAACGCAGAGCTTCGTAAAGAGGGAACAACCGGCAAAGACACGCTGCTGTCAGTACTTTACTCTTGTTTTTCTCTTCATTTGTGCTTCTTTTAGCAGGTTAGGATAGATCAATGGCCTATACAAAACATGTTCATTACATTTTTAACATAAAATCATTTTCCATAATGAGATTTCTTGTCAGAATGAGCTGCTTTAGGACCTCTTGTCACTTTAAATCCAAATAAGCTGCTGCTGGCCACGCCCCCCAATTCAACGTTTACACTCACATGTAAAAATGGCTGCAGACACATGCACGATTATACAACCGTACATCTTTGAAAAGCAGAAGTGGAGCCTTCTGCACAATCAACCAAAATGCAGGAATTGGTTTCTGGATGCTTAATCAACAAGTAAACACTTGTCTTTTCCATCAGCCATTGTACAGCAATAAAACCAGCTGTGTGGAGCTCCACTTTGGTTGCTAAGTAACGGCACAGTGTGACTCAACAATATGAAAGGTTTTGAAACGAGTCGTTTTCCAGACACAAAAAAACAACGTATTGCCTAAAAACGTCTTTTTAAGCCTGTAGGCTGTTTTAGAAGCAGTAGAGACTAAATTTAAGAACAAAGACATGGAAAAATGTGAATTTTGTTTGATAGGTTCCCTTTAACTGCCTCCTTCTTTTTCTTCTTGTGTGTAATAACAGCCCACCATTCAGTCCAGCTGTCGTGAGAGATAACAGCATGTTTAAAACATAAAAGTTATTCTCCTGCTCCTCTTTTTCTGTGGTATTTTGGTTCTTTTGGGGGATTTGTTAAACATGTTTGGATTTGAGTAGAATGTTTTTAAAATTATTTTCATTGTTCAAATAAATTCAAGGGACTTGATCAGTTCTTAAGGTGTTTATAAGCTGTAGCTAGTTGGCTATAGAACAACATATCAGCCATTAATCCTGAAAAGTCTCTGTGTGAATTATAATTATGTACAAATAGCACATGCAGCCGTTCTAAACAAACATCGTATTTTCAGTTATTCAGGACGTGTTAAAAAATAATGTGATCTAACTTGAAGTGTGCAAAAACGTTCAACAGTTTCCTATCTGTCGTTATTTCTAAAACAAAGATGAAGCAAGAGTGGAAAAGATTAAATAGTTTTTTATAAAATAACTAAGTACACCCTACAGCAGTGGTTTCCAGCCTGGGACCCCCTTATTATCCACCTCATTAGTTTTTGCTGCTCCTCTTTAAATCTCTATTTTCAAGGTTAGAATACCAAGCAGAAATGTTTTACCTTTTTATTCCCCATAATTCTATGTGTGATTTATTTATTATTCAAAACTGTAAAGGTTTTTAATTAACAAATGGATTAATCAAAATTCCCCAAATATTGGTTTTGTCGTTACAGAAATTAAACATTTTCCCTGCAGATGTTCATTAAAACTCAATATTGACTCTATTATTGTTGAAATCTGCCAGAAGGATTTTATTTTCTGGTTTTACTTCTTTATTTAATTTCTCCATTTGTGGATTTGATATTCTTCCGTTTTAAAGTGTGCCTTGTTACATATTGATCAGTAATATTTTTGCACTGCAGCTCTAAGGAAGCATTTCTGTGGTTTTGTGGTTTTGAGTTCATCCATTTTGGTGGTTTCTGTCCAACTGTAGACACACTACAAACACGACCGTCCAGCTTTGACCTGCTCAGAGACGCTTCCTGGTCAGTTCGTCGTCTGCCTGGTTGTTGGTGCTTTCAAAGTTAGAGGTGACCATACCAAAAAATAAAGAATGCTGAAATTATCGTTATGAACTTTATATTGTCAGAAAACTTTTCATCTTCTGATCAGAAATCATGTGAAGTCGTTTGTTTTTTCTCTTTATTTTGCAGCTGGATACTTTAACCAGTCACTTAAAATGCTGTTTAACTTGATCTGCACACCTTTGAATGCAAACCTTGAAATTAAAACAACATGGAGATGATAATAATATGTTAGTTTGGTCAAAACAGGGATGATTTCTGTCAATGAATAAATCTTAAGTAAATATTTTATACTATATATTTTAATATTTTAGTATTTACACAAATATTTAACAGAAAATTGTATATACATTTTTTAAATTGGTTAAAAGAAAGTGTTTTTGCTTGTTTGTTTTTTTGAAGTTTTAATTTTTGTTTTTGCCCCAAATCCAGATGAATATGTAAATTTTGTCCCTGGTGATGAACCAAAGAAATGTAAAGCTTACATGTTGTAGATGACTGTTTATGGTTATTTGATGCTGGAAATCAAAGTTGAACTTGGATCTGTTTTTATTTTAAATTCAAACAAGTCTAAAGGAAAAAGTTTTGTTGCGTTTTCTTGGTGTTTTCAGAAAAGATGGCATTATTCTTGTACAACAGAACCTTTTCTGGATGCTGATAATTTGACATTTTGCACAGCAGCTAAAAGGTGCAATAATTCCTGTATGCTTTTCATTTTAAAGAATGAATATATATATGGATAATGTCACATTGCCTTAAACTGTGGCAAAATGTCTTCTGAGTGCCTTTCTGCAGCGGGAACTTTATGTTTTCTGCTGTGCTGCTTAGCTGCATCGTTGCTATGGTGATAGGATATATGATCACTTCCTCTGATTTACCACACTGCACTTCTGATTAATGTTTTGTATCTTTTTATACACTTCAGATGTTTTATTTGAAATAAAGATGCCTAAAAGATGAACATTTTCTCCATGACTCAATGAAAAATCTTCTTAGAGCACTTTAAACTGTTTAGTTTTATTTAGGATCATAATAACTCACGTAGAAAACCATTTCTGCATTTTAGATCTGCATGCTGTCAATGTTTTAAAAACATTTTTACATCCTTAAATTTGGGCATTTTGATTAAAAAATATTTCAAAATGTCTTTGAACCATTAATCCTCATGCAGAAAACTGTGAAAGTCATTTTGATTCTGTCACCCTTGGTGAATACAGTGAATAATTGAGGCCGTTATGCATTTTTCTATGCATCTGGATCAGACGTGTTGTTGCAGTACTCCTTCCACCCACTAGATGTCCTCAGTCTCCGCTGCATTCGCTGCGCACCTGTTCCTGCTGCAGCCATGCAAATATATTCTTCTGAACTCTTTATTTTTTGTTTTTACCACATTTTTAAAACGGACCCATGAACTAAACCATGAAGTAATACAGCAGCTTAATGAAAGCCAGGTATAAAATAAATTAAATAAAGCTTACCGTAATCTGCGATGAAATAAAACACATGTACTTCCACAGGTAGGATGTAGTTATAAGAAATCTGCTGAGTAAGCAGTATGTGACGTAGCATCGATGTGCGCTTTACCACCAGGTAGGACGGATTTAAGGGTAGCACAGATAAACAAAACACCGGCCCTCCACCTTTATCACCCCTGCTTTACTGTACTTCTAGCTCGCTGTTACTGTCTCTTACTCTGCAGTTGTGGAGTCACAATGTCTGGGATCATGAGCGCCCCCTGCCATGAGGCCAGAGAACTGCCTGCCTCTCCTCGAATCTGTTCTCTGGTTTCTGATCGCTGCTCAGCACAAGAATCACGTTACACACACAGTTGGTGACAAAACATGCTGTACATTATGTACATAAGCTAAATTATGGAAAATCAGTTCATATATTAAATGTTTTTTAGCCATTTTATTGGCAACGTTCAGACAGGTCTCATTGAATGGCAGTTAGCGAGAGGTTGCGCAATCCCAGGTGAGGCTCAGCTCTCTGCTGCCTCACCAGCTGCGCTTCCGAGCATTTGAATGGAAAAATGCAAAAATTCAGCGATTTTGAAGAAAAAAGAATCAAAATTGGTCAAGCTAAATAAAAAATAAATACTTTACAGTACAAACCACATGGAGAAAATAGCAATCTAAATTATTTTTTCATTATATTTTTCCATTATGACAGGTGAGGCTCTGCCTCACTTGCCTCCCGTGACCGCACCTCACTGGTAACTATGGCAACCAGTGACAGTTTAAAAGCCCACTGACTCTTTCCGTAGCCAGGTTGCGCGCGCATCCGTCCTGTTAATAAAAAATCCATCAGACAAGCCCGCTCTGAATATCAAACGGAACTGTGACATCACAATGTGAAATCACAATATAACTCCAAAGGCAGAATTCTGACATCACCAGCGATGATATAAACTCCTCACACTGATCTACTTTCATCACAGCCGTTTAGCCGCCGTTGTTGATACATTTCTCTTGAGAATTTATTTAGCAGTTTGCAATAAGATTTTCAACATTGTTTGGTGAACATTTCTTTTGGAGATCGACATCAAGCTTAACGTGAAAACTTAACTGAGTATCTAGAGAATTGATTTATCTTGGAACCTGAAACAAGCAAAGGTTACAATGCAGTCCAACCAACTTAGAGTTGAAGAGGTTGAATCCGACAACATTGTTGAAAGGGAGTTCCAGCCACCCACGCCACCCAAGCGCAAGAAGAAGAAGGTGTCGTTTGCAGTCTGGTGGGAGCTGCACGCACCTGAGGAGCTTAAGATTTCTGCTGAAAGTATCGAACAGCAGGACGCTTCACTGGTGGTTGAAAATGAATCGATCACCAAAGCACTAGAGACGGTGGATCAAAAAGGGGACAGACAGCCACCTGAGAGCGAGTCCAATGAGAAGAACCAGGTACCATTTAAAACCTGGTCGGAGGAACACGTCCCCAGTGAACAAGAGATTTCGGCAGGAAATACTGAGAAGCAGAACGATTCACTGGTCAGCGAAGAAGAGTCCACCGCTGGAGTGCAGGAGACAATTGATATAACAGAGAAGGAACAGCCCTCTAAGTCTAAGAAACAGCCACCAACAACGAGGCGCAACAGGAAGAAAATGATACCATTTCAAGTCTGGTTGGAGAAACATGCCCCTGCTGATCTAAGGATTTCAGCTGAAGGTACTGGAATGGAAAACGATTCACTGGTTACCAAACAGGAATTGATCTCCGTACTGCAGGAGACACCAAAGAAGGAACAGCCCTCTACGTCTGGCACTGAAAATGTTAAAAAGCAGGACACTTCTCTGCCTGAAGAAGGTAATCAGGAAGATTCCTTAAAGAAGATTTGCAAAGAGGAACCAGTTGTGTTGATTTCTACAACACAACTGGTCACAGAAAAGAACAACATCTCCAAATTACAGAAGAAAGAGGATCAGAAAGGGCAAAAACAGTTATCAAAGACTAAGCGCATCAAGAAGACGCCGCTGTTATGGAAAACTTTCCCCGAGTCAGACGCTTGCATAGATCTTGCATTTTTTACCGAAAACATTGACATCAATAACGGTCCTCTGCCGGAAAACCAAAGTTATCAGGCAGCTTTGCCCAGCAGCGGAAAGAAGACGTTTTGGAAAATGCTCCCAAAGTCAGACCCTCACATCGACGTAAGTTTTTTTGCTGAGAATATCGAAACCCAAAGTGTTTCAATGGCAGCACAAGAACTTGATGAGGCAGTTTCCTTGAAAAAAGGAAGTTATTCCAAGAACCCTGTGATTCCTTCAACACAGCTGGTCACCAACCAGGAATCCGTCTTCAAACCACAGCAGACACTGGATCAGAAAGGGGAGAAAAGTCCATCTGTGGGTAAGCCCAAGGACAACATCCAAACTCAGAATTTAACTGAGGTTCCTGATAGTCAAACTGCAGAAAATGTTCAAGGAGAAAGTTTAACTGAAATTCAGAATTTGCCCCACTCTTCTGAAAAGGCAACAAGTCGAGCAAACTGTACGTGTCTCGCCAAATTTAAGGAGTCTGAACTGGAATATATCGAAGTACAGAAGTACTTAATGGCACAGCTTGATGAGATGTTCAGTACCAATCAGAAACTAAATGCTAAACTTAAACAGCAGAAAGATCTGATGAGGAAAGGACTCTCAGAGAGAAGACAAGGCAAGAATTCAGTGGTTTCTGTTGAAATTCAGACAGATTCACAAGACCGGCCAGAGCAGAAAACAGTCCATTATTCATCTGCTTCAACACAAACTGAGATGGATGTTCAGGAAACCAGCTATCAGTTAAAACCAGTTCATCAAACGACTTCAACACAAACTGAGATGGATGTTCAGGAAACCAGCTATCAGTTCAAACCAGTTTATCAGACGATTTCAACACAAACTGAGCTCTTTTCATTGCCAAAACAACAGCCCTCTGAAACGCAACTGAATGGGCATCAGGATCTGCAGGCCAAGCTATTCAAGAGATCTCCAGGTAAGAACAGGAAAAAGACATCAATGAAAGCTGTTTCTGAACTGGAGACGCTCAGTAATGAAAAGGTTTCAGGAGAAAACAGTGAACAAGACATTTCAGTACCAGAAACAGTTGGAGATCAGACAGCTACCATCAAAAACGAGAATCATACAAATGAAACAGTGATCACCGAAGAAGAAACCGTCTCTGAAACCCAACAAAATGGAGACCATCAAGACGAGAAGAAGCCATCAAAGAAATCTCAACGTAAGAACAAGAGAAAGTCATCATTGAAAGCTGTCAGTAATGAAAACATTTCTGGAGAAAACAGTGAACATCAAGATGTTTCTACACCAGAAACAGTTGAGGATCAGACAACTACCATCAAAAACGAGAATCACACAAATGAAATGATCATCAGTAAAGTACAGCAAGCGATCGAAGAAGAATCTGTCTCCACAACACAAGAAAATCTGGACCAGGAAGATGAGAAAAAGTCATCGAGGAAACCTAAACGTAAGAACAAGAGAAAGGCAGCGATGAAAGCTGCCTCTGAATTGGAAAACCTCAATACTGAAAACGCTTCTGGAGAAAACGGTGAACATCAAGTAGTTTCTACACCAGAAACAGTTGAGGATCATAAAACCTCTGTTAAAAACGAGATTCGTACAAAAGAAACAGTGATCTCTAAAGAACCGCAGATCACTGAAGAAGAAACGGTCCCTGAAAAACAACAAAATGGAGACCAGGAAGACGAGAAAAAGCCATCAAAGAAAACTAAATGTAAGATCAGGAGAAAGGCAGCAATAAAAGCTGCCTCTGAGCTGGAGACTCTCAATAATGAAATGGCTTCTGGAAAAAACATTGAACAAGAAATTTCAGTGCTGGAAATACTTGGTGTTCAGACAGATACCATCAAAAACGAGAATCATACAAATGAAACAGTCATCAGTAAAGAACAGCAGGCGATCGAAGAAGAATCTGTCTCCACAACACAACAAAATCTGGACCACGAAGATGAGAAAAAGCCATCGAGGAAACCTAAACGTAAGAACAAGAGAAAGTCACCAATGAAAGCTGCCTCTGAACTGGAAAACCTCAACAATGATCAAGTTTCTGGAGAAAACAGTGAACAAATAGCTTCTATACTAGGAACAGTTAGGGATCATGCAGCTTCCATTAAAAACGAGATTCAGACAAAAGAAACAGTGATTTCTAAAGAAGAAACTGTCTCCGCAACACAACAAAATGGAGACCAGCAAGATGAAAAAAAGCCATCGAGGAAACCTAAACGTAAGATCAGGAGAAAGGCAGCAATGAAATCTGCCTCTGAATTGGAAAACCTCAACAATTATCAAGTTTCTGGAGAAAACAGTGAACATCAAGATGTTTCTACACCAGAAACAGTTGAGGATCAGACAGCTACCATCAAAACTGAGAATCACACAAATGAAATGATCATCAGTAAAGTACAGCAGGCGATCGAAGAAGAATCTGTCTCCACAACACAACTAAATCTGGACCAGGAAGATGAGAAAAAGCCATCGAGGAAACCTAAACGTAAGATCAGGAGAAAGGCAGCGATGAAAGCTGCCTCTGAACTGGAAAACCTCAATACTGAAAACGCTTCTGGAGAAAACGGTGAACATCAAGTAGTTTCTGCACCAGAAACAGTTGAGGATCATAAAACCTCTGTTAAAAACGAGATTCGTACAAAAGAAACAGTGATTTCTAAAGAACAGCAGATCTCTGAAGAACAGCAGATCACTAAAGAACCGCAGATCACCGAAGAACAGCAGATCACTGAAGAACAGCAGATCTCTGAAGAACAGCAGATCTCTAAAGAACAGCAGATCTCTGAAGAACAGCAGATCACTGAAGAACAGGAGATCACTGAAGAACAGCAGATTTCTAAAGAACAGCAGATCTCTAAAGAACCGCAGATCACTGAAGAACAGCAGATCACTGAAGAACAGCAGATCTCTAAAGAACCGCAGATCACTGAAGAACAGGAGATCACTGAAGAACAGCAGATCTCTAAAGAACCGCAGATCTCTAAAGAACAGCAGATCACTAAAGAACAGCAGATCACTGAAGAACCGCAGATCACTGAAGAACAGCAGATTTCTAAAGAACAGCAGATCTCTAAAGAACAGCAGATCTCTAAAGAACCGCAGATCTCTAAAGAACCGCAGATCACTGAAGAACAGCAGATCTCTAAAGAACCGCAGATCTCTAAAGAACAGCAGATCTCTGAAGAACAGCAGATCACTAAAGAACAGCAGATCACTGAAGAACAGCAGATCTCTAAAGAACAGCAGATCACTGAAGAACGGCAGATCTCTAAAGAACAGCAGATCACTGAAGAACAGCAGGTCTTTAAAGAACAGCAGATCTCTAAAGAACAGCAGATCACTGAAGAACAGCAGATCACTGAAGAACAGCAGATCTCTGAAGAACAGCAGATCTCTAAAGAACAGCAGATCACTGAAGAACAGCAGGTCTTTAAAGAACAGCAGATCTCTAAAGAACAGCAGATCACTGAAGAACCGCAGGTCTCTAACGAACAGCAGATCACCGAAGAACAGCAGATCACTGAAGAACAGCAGATTTCTAAAGAACAGCAGATCTCTAAAGAACCGCAGATCTCTAAAGAACCGCAGATCACTGAAGAACAGCAGATTTCTAAAGAAGAGCAGATCACTGAAGAACAGCAGGTCTCTAAAGAACCGCAGATCTCTAAAGAACAGCAGATCACCGAAGAACAGCAGATTTCTAAAGAACAGCAGATCACTAAAGAACAGCAGATCTCTAAAGAACCGCAGATCTCTAAAGAACAGCAGATCTCTAAAGAACAGCAGATCTCTAAAGAACCGCAGATCTCTAAAGAACAGCAGATCTCTAAAGAACAGCAGATCTCTAAAGAACAGCAGATCTCTAAAGAACCGCAGATCTCTAAAGAACAGCAGATCTCTAAAGAACAGCAGATCTCTAAAGAACAGCAGATCACCGAAGAACAGCAGATTTCTAAAGAACAGCAGATCACTAAAGAACAGCAGATCTCTAAAGAA